>NW_024423319.1:92011778-92106656 GCF_017311325.1 Ursus maritimus
CAGTGAAGCTGTGAAGTCCTGGTCTTCTGTTTTTTGAGAGGTTTTCAATTACCAATACAGTATCCTTACTATTTGGTCTGTTCAGATTTTTTGTTTCTTCATGATTGAATCTTAGAAGGTTGTATGTTTCTAGGAATTTATCCACTTCTAGGTTGTCAAATTTCTTGTGTAATTTTTCATGGTAGTATCTCATTATCCTTTGTGTTTCTGGGCTATCAGTTGTAATGTCTCCTCTTTCATTTCTCATTTTGACTCTTTTTTTCTTTGTGAGTCTAGCTACAGGTTTGTCAGTTTTATGTCATCAAGGAACCAACTCCATTCATTGATCTTTTCTAGTGTCTATTTCATCTATTTCCACTCTGATCTGATTTACTTTCTTCTAACACTGGGCTTTGTTTTTCTTTTTCTAGATCCTTGACGTGTAAAGTTAGATTGTTTTACAGAGGTTTCTCTTGCTTCTTGAGATAGGCATTTATCACTATGGACTTCTCTCATAAGGCTGCTTTTGCTGCATCACATAATTTTTGGTATGTTGTATTTTCATTTGTCTCAGGGTACTTTTTGTTCAATAGCATGTTTAATCTTCATATATTAATGAATTTTCCAGTGTTCTTATAATTCTGATTTCATACCACTGTGGTCAGAAAAGATATTTGATATGATTTTAATATTCTTAAATGTATTAAAACTTGTTTTATGGCCTAACATATGATCTATCCTGGAGAATGATCCATGTGCCCTTGAGAGGAATGTATTCTGTTGCTTTTGTATGGAATATTCTATATATCTGTTAAATCCATCTGATCTAACCTGTTGTTTAAGGCCAATGTCTCCTTATTAATTTTCTGTCTGGATGATCTATGCATTCTTGTAAGTGGGTATATTAAAGTGTCCTGTTGTACTGTTATTGATTTCTCTCTTTATTTTTTTATGTCTTTGAATTTTATTTCTGATTTATTTTTTTAATATTTTTTAGTATGTTAGTCACCATAGAGTACATCCCTAGTTTTTGATGTGAAGCTCCATGATTCATTAGTTGCGTATAACACCCAGTGCACCATGCAATATGTGCCCTCCTTACTACCCATCACCAGCCTATCCCATTCCCACATCCCCATCCACTCTGAAGCCCTCAGTTTGTCCCCCAGAGTCTATAGTCTCCCATGCTTCATTCCCCCTTCTGATTACCCCCTTTCTTTATCCCTTTCTTCTCCTACTGATCCTCCTACTTCCTATGTTCCATAAATGAGTGAAACCATATGATAATTGTCTTTCTCTGCTTGACTTATTTCACTTAGCATTATCTCCTCCAGTGCCGTCCATGTTGCAGCAAATGTTGAGAAATCGTTCTTTTTGATGGCTGAGTAATATTCCATTTTATATATGGACCACATCTTAATCCAGTCATCTGTTAAAGGGCATCTCAGCTCCTTCCATGATTTAGCTATTGTGGACAGTGCTGCTATGAACATTGGGGTGCATATGGCCCTTCTCTTCACTACATCTGTATCTTTGGGTAAATAGTAGTGCAATTGCTGGATCATAGGGTAGCTCAATTTTTAACTTTTTAAGGGACCTCCACACTGTTTTCCACAGTGGCTGTACCAACTTGCATTCCCACCAACAGTGTGACAGGGATCCCCTTTCTCCACATCCTCTCCAACAATTGTTTCCTGCCTTGTCAATTTTTTCCATTCTAACTGGTGTAAGGTGGTATCTCAGTGTGGTTTTGATTTGAATTTCCCTGATGGCTAATGATTTTGAACATTTTCTCATATGTCTGTTAGCCATTTGGATGTCTTCATTGGAAAAGTGTTTGTTCATATCTTCTGCCCATTTTATGATTTATTTGTTTCATGTATATCGAATATGAGAAGTTCTTTGTAGATTTGGATACCAGTCTTTAATCTGTAGTGTCATCTGCAAATATCTTCTCCCATTCCGTGGGCTGCCTCTTAGTTTTTTGGACTATTTCCTTGGCTGTGCAGAGGCTTTTTATTTTGATGAAGTCCCACAAGTTCATTTTGGTAGCATGGACATTTTAACTATGTTAATTCTTCCAATCCATGAGCATGGAATATTTTTCCATCTTTTTGTGTCTTCCTCAATGTCTTTCAAGAGTGATTTATAGTTTCTAGAATATAGGTCCTTTACGTCTCTGGTTAAGTTAATTCCAAGGTAACGTATGGTTTTTGGTGCTATTGTAAATGGGATGGATTCCCTAATTTCTCTTTCTTCAGTCTCATTATTCGTGTATAGAAATGCAACTGATTTCTGAGCATTGATTTTGTATCCCGCCACGTTACTGAATTGCTCTATAACTTCTAATAGTTTGGGAGTGGATTCTTTTGGGTTTTCCATATAGAGTATCATGTCATCTGCGAAGAGAGACAGTTTGACTTCTTCTTTGCCGATTTGGATACCTTTTGTCCCTTTTTGTTGTCTGATTGCTGTTGCAAGGACTTCTAGTACTATGTTGAATAATAGTGGCGAGAGTGGGCATCCTTGTCGTGTTCCTGATCTTAAGGGAAAGGCTTCCAGCTTTTCCCCATTGAGAATGATATTTGCTGTAGGCTTTTCATAGATGGTTTTTATGAAATTGAGGGATGTACCCTCTATCCCTACACTCTGAAGGGTTTTAATCAGGAAAGGATGCTGTATTTTGTCAAATGCTTTTTCTGCATCTATTGAGAGGATCATATGGTTTTTGACGCTTTTCCTGTTGATATGATGTATCACACTGATTTGCGAATGTTGAACCACCCTTGCATCCCAGGTATGAATCCCACTTGGTCATGATGGATAATCCTTTTAATGTACTGTTGGATTCTATTAGCCAGGATCTTGTTGAGGATTTTGGCGTCCATATTCATCAGAAATATCGGTCTGTAATTCTCCTTTTTGATGGGGTCTTTGCCCGGTTTGGGGATCAAGGTAATATTGGCCTCATAGAATGAGTTTGGTAGCTTTCCTTCTGTTTCTATTTTTTGAAATAGCTTTAGGAGAATAGGTATTATTTCTTCTTTGAATGTTTGGTAGAATTCCCCAGGAAAACCGTCCGGGCCTGGAGTTTTGTTATTTGGAAGGTTGTTTATCACTGACTCAATCTCTTCATAATTAATTGGCCTGTTTAAGGAATCAATTTCTTCCGGTTTCAATCTTGGTAGTTTATAGGTTTCCAGGAAGGATTCCATCTCTTCCAGATTGCTTAGTTTATTGGCATATAGCTGTTGATAAAAATTTCTAATAATCCTTCCAATTTCAATGGTGTTCGTCGTGACCTCTCCTTTTTCATTCATAATTTTAATAATCTGGGTCCTTTCTCTTTTCTTTTGGATAAGTCTTGCCAGTGGTCTGTCAATTTTATTGATTCTCTCAAAGAACCAGCTTCTAGTCCTGTTGATCTGCTCTACTGTACTTCTGGTTTCTGCTTGATTGATTTCAGCTCTAATTTTGGTCAACTGCTTCCTCGTGCGTGGATTAGGCCTGTCCCTCTGTTGCTGTTCCAGCTTCTTGAGGTGAGAATATAAAAACTGCATTTTAGATTTTTCTATTCTTTTGAGTGAGGCTTGGATGGCTATGTATTTCCCCCTTAGGACTGCCTTTGCAGTATCCCATAGGTTTTGGACTGTTGTATTTTCATTCTCATTGGTCTCCATAAATTGTTTAATTTGATTTTTGATTTCCTGGTTTATCGAGTCATTCCTGAGCAGGATGGTTCTTAGTCTCCAAGTGTTTGAGTTTCTTCCAAATTTTTCCTTGTGGTTGAGTTCCAATTTCAGAGCGTTGTGGTCTGAGAATATGCAGGGGATAATTTCAATCTTTTGGTATCGGTTGAGACCTGTTTTGTGTCCCAGAACATGGTCTATTCTTGAGAATGTTCCATGGGCATTAGAATAGAATGAGTATTCTTTGGTTCTGGGGTGTAGTGTTCTATATATATCTATGAGGTCCAACTCGTCGAG
Source organism: Ursus maritimus (assembly GCF_017311325.1). NCBI lineage: Eukaryota > Metazoa > Chordata > Mammalia > Carnivora > Ursidae > Ursus > Ursus maritimus. Next base: position 92,015,744 of record NW_024423319.1, read on the forward strand.
TATGGCATTCAAAGCCTTTGATTCTTTGCTTAGTTTTTGCCAGGGTGTTCTGTCTATTTCTGAGAGTGGAGTGTTGAGGTCCCCTACTATTAATGTATTTTTATTTATATGTCTCTTTATTCTGGTTAAGAGTTGGCTTGTGTATCTTGCTGCTCCCCTGTTGGGGGCATATATATTTATAATTGTCATATCCACTTGTTGAATACTTCCCTTAAGAATAATATAGTGCCCTTCTGCATCTCTAACTATAGTCTGTAGTTTAAAATCCAATTTATCTGATATGAGAATTGCTACCCCAGCTTTCTTTTGAGGTCCATTTGCGTGAAAGATGGTACTCCATCCCCTTACTCTCAGTCTGAATGCATCTTTGGGTTCGAAATGAGTCTCTTGTAGACAGCAAATGGATGGGTCATTTCTTTTTATCCAATCTGCAACCCTGTGGCGTTTTATGGGATGGTTCAAACCATTTACATTAAGACTGATTACTGAGAGATATGATTTTAATGTTGCCATGTTGCCAGTAAAGTCTTTGTTTGTATTGGCTGTGACTTTCTGTTCTGTATCACTCTTGGGGCCTTTTTACTTTTATAGAACCCCCCGTAATATCTCCTGTAGGGCTGGTTTCGTGGTTACAAAATTGGTTAGTGACTGGCGATTCTGAAATGTCTTTATTTCTCCATCAATTCTGAATGACAGCCTTGCTGGATAAAGGATCCTTGGCTGCATGTTTTTCTCTGAAAGAGCTTTAAATATGCTCCCCCAACCCTTTCTCTCATTCCAGGTCTGTGTAGACAGGTCTGATGTAATTCTGATGCTTTTGCCTTGGTACGTGAGAAATTTCTTTGCCCTGGCCGCTTTCAATACTGTATCCTTGCATCTAATATTTGCGAATGCACTATGACGTGACGTGGCGTAGGTTTGTCGTGGTTGAGCTTGGGAGGGGTCCTCTCTGCCTCTTGGACACGAATGTTTGTTTCCCTTGCTAGATTAGGGAAGTTTTCAGCTACAATTTGTTCAAATATCTCTTCTAGACCTCTGTTTTTCTCCACCCCCTCGGGGATGCCGATGATTCTAACATTGGATCGTTTCATTGAGTCAGTAATCTCCCGTAACCTACATTCGTGGGCGTGGATTTTTTTAAGACCATCTTCTATTTTCATTTTTTCCTCTATTAACCCATCCTCCAATTCACTAACCCGTTCCTCTGCTTCTGCGACCCTGGCCGTCAGAGCCTCTAGTTTTGCCTGCATTTGGCTCATAGAATTTTTAATTTCTGTCGGATTCGCTCTCATTTCTGTCCTTAGGGATTCTATATTCTCAGTAACCTTTTCGTTAATAGTTTTTTCAATTCTACTCATCATTTTGACCATCGTTACTCTGAATTCCATTTCTGATAATTTGGTTACATCCATATCCATTATTTCTGTGGCAGAGGCCACAGAATCACTGTCTTTTCTTTGCTGGGGGGGGGCTTCTCCTTCTTGTCATTCTGATGAAGAGAGGTTGCGGGGTTTCCAGAGCCCAAATTATTGACTGGGTCCCAGGCCGTGCCCCTTGTTTTATAGGGATCTTGGGGATGTGGGCTTCTTCTTTAAAGATTTTATTTATTTATTTATGTGGCAGCCAACCAGCGAGAGAGGGAACAGAAGCAGGGGAGTGGGAGAGGAAGAAGCAGGCTCCCAGCGGAGGAGCCCGATGAGGGACTCCTTTCCGGAACGCCGGGATCACGCCCTAAGCCGAAGACAGGCGCTCAATGACTGCGCCACCCAGGCGCCCGGGTTGTGGGCTTCTTGATTTTTCAGCCTGCCTTCTGTGTTCTGGGGGAGGGGCCTGCCGCGCTGATACTCAGGCAACCCTGTTTGGGTAGAGTCTCCGTGTCCCCTGCGAGGGGGGATGGGGATGGGCACTCTCTGAGCCGGTATTTCCAGGCTTTTGTTCTCTGGCGGCTTTCCCTGGCGGTTTGCTGTGCCTCTTCTGAGAGTCAGAGCAGCAGCGGCCAAATTTCAGCCTCTGTCACGGAACAGAAGGATTGCGGCCCGTTCTCTACTAATGTTCTAATCTAGCAAAGGAAACAAACATGGTCTGCTGTGGCTCTTCTGAGAGTCAGAGCAGCAGTGGCCGAATTTCAGCCTCTGTCACAGAACAGAGGGATTGCGGCCCGTTCTCTACTAATGTTCTGGCCACTTTAACTCTGTTTCTGTTGGTGCTGCTCAACCCTGCAGCGTCCCGGGATGTGCGCCCCACACCCGGCGTCCCAGCCCTCAATTGTTTAAATAGATTTTTGATTTCCTGGTTTATCTAATCATTCTTAAGATGGTTCTTAGTTTCCAAGTGTTTGAGTTTCTTCCAAATTTTTCCTTGTGATTGAGTTCTAATTTCAAAGCATTGTGGTCTGAGAATATGCAGGGAATAATTTCAGTCTTTTGGTATCGGTTGAGACCTGTTTTGTGACCCAGAAGATGGTCTATTCTGGAGAATGTTCCATGTGCATTAGAATAGAATGAGTATTCTTTGGTTCTGGGGTGTAGTGTTCTATATATATCTATGACGTCCAACTCGTCTAGTATGGCATTCAAAGCTCTTGTTTCTTTGTTGATTTTCTGCTTAGGTGATCTGTCTGTTGCTGATAGTGGAGTGTTGAAGTCCCCTACTATTAATGTATTTTTATCTATATGTCTCTTTATTCTGGTTAAGAGTTGGCTTGTGTATCTTGCTGCTCCCCTGTTGGGGGCATATATATTTATAATTGTCATATCCACTTGTTGGATACATCCTTTAAGAATAATATAGTGTCCTTCTGTATCTCTAACTACAGTCTTTAGTTTAAAATCCAATCTGTCTGATATGAGAATTGCTACCCCAGCTTCTTTTGAGGTCCACTGGCATGAAAGATGGTATTCCATCCCTTCACTTTCAGTCTGGATGTATCTTTCGGTTCAAAATGAGTCTCTTGTAGACAGCAAATGGATGGGTCATGTCTTTTTATCCAATCTGCAACCCTGTGTGATTTTATGGGAGCATTTAGGCCATTTACATTGAGACTGATTATTCAGAGATATGATTTTAATGATGTCATGTTGCCTGTAAAGTCTTTGTTTCTGTAGATTGTAACTTTCTGTTCTGTATCACTCTTGGGGCCTTTTTATTTTTATAGAACCCCCCTTAATATCTCCTGTAGGGTTGGTTTTGTGGTTACGAAATTGGTCAGTGACTGGTGATTCTGGAAGGTCCTTATCTATCCATCAATTCTGAATGACAGCCTTGCTGGATGAAGGATCCTTGGCTGCGTATTTTTCTCTGAAAGAGCTTTAAAAATGTCCCCCCAACCCTTTCTCTCATTCCAGGTCTGTGTAGACAGGTCTGACGTAATCCTGATACTTTTGCCTTGGTATGTGAGAAATTTCTTTGCCCTGGCCGCTTTCAGTACTGTATCCTTGGATCTAATATTTGTGAATTGCACTATGACATGACGTGGCGTAGGTTTGTCGTGGTTGAGTTTGGGAGGGGTCCTCTCTGCCTCTTGGACACGAATGCTTGTTTCCCTCGCTAGATTAGGGAAGTTTTCAGCTACAATTTGTTCAAATATCTCTTCTAGACCTCTGTTTTTCTCCACCCCCTCGGGGATGCCGATGATTCTGACATTGGAACGTTTCATTGAGTCAGTAATCTCCCGTAATCTACATTCTTGAGATTGGATTTTTTTGAGCCAAGTTTCTGTTTTAGCTTTCTCTTCTACTAACCCATCCTCTAATTCGCTGATACGTTCTTCTGCCTCATTTACCCTGGCCGTCAGAGCATCTAGTTTTGAGTACATTTGATTCATAGCATTTTTAATTTCTGCCAGATTTGCTCTCATTTCCACCCTTAGAGATTCTATATTCTCATTAACATTTTCATTAATACTTTTTTCAAGTCTACACATCATCTTGACCATTGTTACTCTGAATTCCATTTCTGATAATTTGGTTATATCCATATCCATTAGTTCTGTGGCAGAGGCCACAGACTCATTGTCTTTTCTTTGCTGGGGGGGATTTTTCTTCGTCATTCTGATGAGGAAAGGTTGTGGGGTTGTCCAGAGCCCAAATTATTGAGCAGGACCCAGGCAGTGCGCACTTGTTTTATACGGACCTTAAGGATGTTTTATAGGGATCTTAGGGATGTGGGCTTCTTGATTTTTCAGCCTGCCTTCTGGGGGAGGGGCCAGCCGTGCCGATACTCAGGCAACCCTGTTTGGGTACAGTCTCCCTGTCCCCTGCGATGGGGGATGGGGATGGGCACAATGTGAGCTGGTATTTCTGGGCTTTTGTTCTCTGGCAGCTTTCCCTAATCTAGCAAAGGAAACAAACATGGTCTGCTGTGGCTCTTCTGAGAGTCAGAGCAGCAGTGGCCGAATCTCAGCCTCTGTCTCAGAACAGAGAGATCACAGTCCGCTCTCCACTGAGCTCTTCAGGCCACTTTAACTCTGTGTCTGTTGGTGCTGCTCAACCCTGCAGCATCCCGGGATGTGCGCCTCACACCCGGTGTCCCTGCCCTCACTTCCAGGGCCGGCGCGTCTCTGTCCTTTGTGTTTCTAACACTGCCAGCCGCCCCCGCGCGCTCCCGGAGCTCCCGGTCTCAGTCTGGTTCCAATGAGCGCACCAGAGCTCCGTTTCAGTCTGGAGGCGCGCGCTCCCGGCTCACGGTCTCAGTCTGCTCTCTCTCGCGGGTGCCTACCGCGAGTCCGCCCGCTCCCCCGTACAGGTGGCTACCGCTTCCCGGCGCCCGAACGCCGCGGCTCCCTCCCCCTTCCGTTTATCTTCTGATATCTGTGCGCGGATTCACGGCTCCCCGCTTCGTACCTCAATACTCAGCGCTGGAAATGTTCATTTGTAGAGATCCAGATGTATCTTCCTGCGTCTCAGGCTGGTTCCGTGGCTGTTCAGGCTGGTCTGGTACCTATCCAGCTCGACTCGGGACCGGCTGAAAAAGGGGTCCCCTACTCCTCCGCCATCTTAACTCCTCCTGATTTCTCTCTTTAGGTCTGTGAACATTTGACTTATGTATTTAGTTGCTCCTATGTTATGTCCGTAAAGATTCACAAATGTTATATCTTCTTGTCAGATTGATCTCTTTATCATTATATGACACCCTTATTTGTCTCTTATTAGAGTGTTTGTTTTAAAGTATTTTGTCTGATATGTTTGCTTACCCCAGCTTTCTTTTGGTTACCATTTGCATGGAATATCTTTTCTCAACCCTTGACTTTCAGTCTCTGTGTATCCTTACATCTGAAGCGAGTCTCTTGTAGGAAGCATATACAGAAGTCTTATGTTTTGTTTTGTTTTTTTAAGATTTTATTAATTTATGTGACAGACAGCCAGCGAGAGAGGGAGCACAGCAGGGGAGTGGGAGAGGAAGAAGCAGGCTCCTAGCGGAGGAGCCCGATGCAGGACTCGATCCCAGAACGCCGGGACCACGCCCTGAGCCGAAGGCAGACGCCTAATGACTGCGCTACCCAGGCGCCCCTTGTTTTGTTTTTTATCCATTCAGCTACTTGCTGTCCTCTGATGGGAGAATTTAATACATTTAAAGTCATTATTGGTAGATATGTACTTATTGTCATTTTCTTAATTTCTGGCTGTTTTGTACTACCCATGTTCCTTTCTTCATCTCTCATTCTTTCATTTGTGGTTTGATGACTTTAGCATTATGCTTAGATTTCTTTCTCATTATGTTTTGTTACTACCGTAGGTTTTTGCTTTGTGGTTACCATGAGGCTTCCATGTTAACAACTTAAGTTCTAATCAACTTCAAATAGAAGTTATAAATATAAGTTTGAATGCATTCTAAAGCTCTACATTTGTACTCTCTCTCCTTACATCTTGTTTTTAATGTCATAATGCATATCTCTTGTGTATCCCTTAATATATTTTAGTACTCTTTAAACCTTCATACTGGCTTTATGTGATTAATCCACTAATTTTACTATATATTTACCTTTACCATTGAGTCTTTCATATGTTTTTTGTTATGAATTACTGCCCTTTCATTGCAGCTTAAAGAAATTCCTTTAACAGTTTTTGTAAGGCTGGTTTAGTGGTGATGAACTCCTTTAACTTTTGCTTGTCTATAAAAATCTTTTTCTCTCTTTCAATTCTGTATGGTAACTTTTCCTGGGTTGTCATCTTGGTTGGGATTTTTTTTTTTTCCTTCACTTTCAGCACTGAAAAATCTGAAGGGGCTCATGGGGGCTCCCTTGCACTTAACAAGATATTTCCCTTTTGCTGCTTTAAGATTCTCTCCTTGATTTTAACATTTGAAATTTTAATTATGCTGTGTCTCGATGTGTGGGTCTCTTTGGGTTCTCTTATTTGGACTCTGTGCTTCCTGCTTCTGTATGGATGTCTTTTTCTTCCTCAGATTAGAGATGGTTTTAGCCATTACTTTATCCAATAAGTTTTCTACCCCTTTCTCTCTCTTCTCCTTCTGGGGCCCCTACAAGGTGAATGTTACTCCAATTGATGTTGTCCCACGAGTCTATTAAGCTATCTTTACTGTTTTCCTTTTTTTCCTTTTTATTGCTGTGATTCTGTTCCACTGCCCTGTGTTCGAATTCACTGATCGTTTCTCCTACTTCATCTAGTCTCCTGTTGAACCACTCTTCTATATCTTTTTTATCTGGGGTTGAAGTTCTTACTGTGCTCATTCATGCTTCCCCTACGTTTAGTGAGCGTCTTTATGACCATTACTCTGAACTGCTTATCAGGTCAATTATATATTCCCATCATTTCACTGAATTTTTTTATGGAATTGACTTACCAGTTTTTAATAATCTATATGCCATTGCCACATTTCCTTTTCTCTGGGTCTTTTCTCCCCAGGTATATTTAGATATAATTGACCTACATCATTGTATGAATTTAAGGTGTACAGCATAATGGTTTGTCTTACTATGGTGATCATTTCACAATATATGTACGTTTAGCTGGCATCCATCAGCTCATGTATATACAACAAAAATGGAAAGAAAAAAAAAATTTTTTCCTTGTGATGTGAACTCTCAGGTTGTACTCTCTTAACTTCCGTATATATCATACAGCAGTGCTAACTACACTCGTCGTGCTGCACATTATATCCCTAGTATGTATGTATTTTGTAACTGGAAGTTTCTACCTTTTGACCACCTTTCTCCAATTCCCCCTCCCCTCAACTCCCACCCCTGGTAACCACAAATCTGAAGATAGTTTTTTCCATGAATTTGGGGGATTTTTGCATTTCACATATAAGTGAGATCATATATTATTTGTCTTTCTCTAACTTATTTCACTTAGGATAGTACCCTCAAGGTCCATTTTCATGGTGTTGCAAATGGCAAGGTTTTATTCTCTTTTGGTCAAGTAAAATTTCATTGTGTGTGTATCTCCCATTTTCTTTATCCATTCATCCATCAGTGGACACTAAGGTTGTTTCTGTGTCTTGGCTCTTATAAATAGCTCTGCAATGAACACTCTTTGAGTTAGTGTTTTTGTTTCCTTTGGATAAATATCCAGAAGTAGAATTGCTGTATCGTATATTTGGGGGGTAACCTCTATACTACTTTCCATAATGACTACACCAATTTACATTCCCACCAGCAGTGCACAAAGTTTCCGTTTTCTCCATATCCTACCAGGATTTGTTATCTTTTGTCTTTTTGCTGATGGCATCCTAACAGGAGTGAGGATGTCTCATTATGATTTTGATTTGCATTTCCTTGGTGAATAGTGATGTTGAGCATCTTTTCATGTACCTGTTGACCTTTTGTGTATCTTCTTTGGAGAAATTTCTATTCAGATATTTCCCATTTTTAAATTAGATTATTTGTGGGTGTTTTGGGGTTTTTTAATTTAAATTGAAATAGTGTTCAGTAGTTCATCAGTTGTGTATATCACCCAGTATGCATCACATCACGTGCCCTCCTTAATACCCATCACCAGTCACCCCATCCCCCCACCCACATCCCCTCCAGCAACCTTATTTACCTATAGTTAAAAGTCTCTCATGGTTTTTCTCCCTCTGATGACTTCTGATTCAGTTTTCCTTGCCCTCCCCTATGATTCTCTGTGCTGTTTCTTATATTCCACAAGTGAGTGAAACCATATGATAATTGGCTTCCTCTGATTGGCTTGTTTTGCTCAGCATAATACCCTCCAGTTCCATCCACGGTGATCTAAGTGCTAAGTGTTCATCCTTTCTGATGGCTAATATTCCATTGTTTTGTTTTTGCTATTGAGTTGTAAGAGTCCTTTATATATTTTGGATCGTAACCCCTTACTAGATATATGGCTTACAAATATTTTTTCCATTCTGTAGGTTGTCTTTTCACTTTTTTGTTTCTATTGCTTTGCAGAAGCTTTTTAGTTTGATGTAGTCCCACTTGTTTATTTTGTTGCTTGTGCTTTAGGTGCATACCCAAATCAATGCCAAGACCCGTGTCGAGGAGCTTTTTCCTTAATTTTCCTTCTAGGAATTTCATGGTTTCAGGTCTGATGTTTAGGTGTCTAATCTGTGCCAAGTTAATTTTTGCAGGTATAAGACACGGATCTAATTTCATTCTTTTACATGTGGATATTCAATTGTCCCAGCACCGTTTATTGATGAGACTATCTTTTCTCCACTGAGTATTCCTGCATCCCTGGTCAAATACTAGTTGACCGCATATATGTGGGTTTACTTCTGAGCTCTCAAGTCTGTGTCATTGACCTGTGTGTCTGTTTTTATACCAGTAGAACACTGTTGATTCTGTAACTGCTTTGTAGCATAGCTTGAAATCAGGAAGTATAAGGATTCCCATTTTTTTTCTTTTCAGGATTGTTTTGGAAATTTGGGGTCTTCTGTGGTTCCATATAAACTTTAGGATTTTTTTTCTACTAATGTAAAAAACATTCCATTGCAATTTAGATAGTGATTGCATTGAATCTATAGATGGCTTTTGGTAGCATGCACATTTAAATAATATTCTTTCAATCCAGGAGCACAGGATACCTTTTCATTTAATTGTGTTTTCTTTGATTTCTTTCATCAGTGCCTTATAGTTCTGAGTAGAGATCTTTCACCTCCTTGGTTAAGTTTATTCCTATACATTATACTTGGTTTTTTAAAAGATTTTATTTATTTATTTGAGAGAGAGAAAGAGCGAGAGCACAAGCAGGGGGGAGGAGCAGAGGGGACAGGACCAAGCAGACTGCATGGAGCATAGAGCCTGATGTGGGGCTCGATCCCAGGACCCTGAGATCACGACCTGAGCTAAAATCAAGAGTTGCACACTTTACCGACTGAGCCAACATTAATGTCAGGGATGTTGGTTTAAAGTTTTCTTTTCTGGTAGTATCCTTTTCTGGCTGTGGTTTCAGGGGAATGGTGGCCTCATAAAATAAGTTTAGAAGTATTCCCTCCTTGTCAGTTTTTTGGAAGAATTTGAGAAAGATTGGTTTTAAGTCTTCTTTAAATGTTTGGTAAAACTCACCAGTGAAGCCATCTTGTCCTGGGCATTTTTTTTTTGTTATGAGGTTTTTGATTACTGATTCAGTCTCCTTACTAGTAATTACACTATTCACATTTTTTAAAATATTTTATTTATCTGAGAGAGTGAGTGAGAGAGAGAGACAGACAGCATGAGTGAAGTGAGGTGCAGAGGGAGAAGCAGAGTCTCTGCTGAGCAGGGAGCCCAACATGGGGCTCAATCCTGGGACTCTGGGATCATGACCTGAACCAAAGGCAGATGCTTCACTGACTGAGCCACTCAGGCGCCCCGGACTATTCACATTTTTTACTTTTTCCTAATTTAGTATTGGTAGTTTGTATGTTTTAAGAAGTTTTCCATTTCTTCTAGGTTGTCCAGTTTTGGGCATGTACTTGTGATTCTTTATATTTCCGTGGTATCAGTTGTAATATCTCCTTTTTCACTTATAATTTTGTTGATTTGGATCCTTTTTTTCCCCCTGTGTCAGTCTAGTTAAGGCATGTCAATTTTGTTTTTCAAAGAACCAACTCTTAGTTCGGGTTAATTTTTTTCCCTATTGTTTTCCTATTCTATATTTAGTTTATTCCTACTCTAATCTTATTTCCTTCCTTCTAACTTTTGGCTCAGTTTTTCTTTTTCTAGTTCCTTGAGGCATAAAATTAGGTTGTTTATTTAGGAAATTTCTTCTTAATATAGGCTTCTGTTGCTAGGAACTTCCCTCTCAGATCTTTTGCTGTACCCCATATGTTTCGATATGTAGTGTTTCCATTTTCATTTGTCTCAAGATATTTTTATATTCCCTTTGATTTCTTCTCCAATACAGTAGCTATTCAGGGGAGTGTTTGTTTCTACTTTCCTCTTGTTACTGATTTCTAGTTTTATACCATTATGTTCAAAGAAGATACTTGGTAGGATTTTATTCTTACTGAACTGGCTAGGACTTGTTTCGTGGCCTAATATATGGTCTATACTAGAAAATGTTCCATGAGTATTTGAAGAATGTATACTCTCCTGTTCTCAAATAGAATGTTCTGTATATGTCACTTAAGTCCATTTGGTCTATAGTGTTGTTCAAATCCACTGTTTCCTTATTGGTTATCTTTGGAGAACAGATGATCTCTCCATTGATGACAGAGGGATGTTAAAGTCCCCAACTGTTATTGCTGTTTGTTTGTCCTTTTAGCTCTGTTTTTGCTTTATGTATTTAACTGCTCTGATGTTGGGTACATAAATATTTTCAATTTTTATATCTTTCCAATGTATTGATCCCTTTATCATTATATACCTTCTTTGTCTTTAAGATTTTATTTATTTGAGACAGAGAGTGCATGTACAAATACAGGGGGAGGGGCAGAAGGAGAGAGGGAGAGAGAGAAGCAGACTCACTGTGGAGCAGGGAGCCGGACGCAGGGCTCCATCCCAGGACCCTGAGATCATGACCTGAGCTGAAGGCAGATACTTAACTGACTGAGCCACCCAGGCGCCCCTTGTCTCTTTTTACCATTTTTAAAGTGTTTCCTATGATAGAAGTATAGCTACTTCTGCTTTTTGTGGTTGCCATTTACTTAAAACACCCTTTTTCATTCACACACTCTGTGTCTATATCTGTCTTTAAGGCTAACGTGAGTCTCTTGTAGGCAGCATATAGTTGCATCTTTTTTTTTTTTTTTAAATCCATTCACGTGTTCTGTCTTTTGATGGGAGAATTTAATGTGTTTACATGTAGAGTAATTATTGATAAGAATGGACCTTCTGCTATTTTGTTAATTGTTTTCTTTATTGTTTTGTAGACCTGTTGTTTCTTGTGTCTACCTGCTGTCTTTTTTGGTGTGTGTTTGATGTCTTATGGTTTTAATATACTTTGACTTCTTCATTATGTTCTTTTGTATAATTACTACAGGTTTTTCCCTTGTGGTTACCATGAGGCTTACATAAAATATCTTAAAATTGTAACACTCTATTTTAAACCAATATCAATTTAACTTCAATAGAATTCCTCAGCTTTATACTTGTACTTCTCCTCCCTTTCACATTTTAGGATATTGATGTTATAGTTCACATGTTTTTATATTGTGTAGCTAGTAACAGGTGATTGTAGTTTGAGTTATATTACAGAATCCAATTTTGATCCTATATTTACCATCAACAGTGACTTTTACATTGCCTTCGTATGTTTTTACGATGTCAGCTAGTTTTCTTTTATTTCTACTTAATGAACTCTGTTTAGCATTTCTTGCAGTGCAGGTCTAGTGGAGATGAATTCCCTCAACTTTGGTTTGCTCAGGAAAATCTTTATCTCCCCGTTTCTGAAGGACTGCTTCACCTGGTATATTATGCTTGGGTTTTTTTTCTTTCAATATTTTATTTATTTATTTTAATAATTTTTATTATGTTAGTCACCATACAGTACATCCCAAGTTTTTCATGTAAAGTTCCATGATTCATTACTTGCGTATAACACCCAGTGCACCATGCAATATGTGCCCTCCTTAATATCCATCATCGGCCTATCCCATTCCCCCACCCCCTTCCCCTCTGAAGCCCGCAGTTTGTTTCTCATAGTCCATAGTCTCTCATGGTTCATTCCCCCTTCTGATTACCCCCCCTTCCTTCTTCCCTTTTTTCTACCAATCTTCCTACTTATGTTCCATAAATGAGTGAAACCATATGATAATTGTCTTTCTCTGCTTGACTTATTTCACTTAGTATCATCTCCTCCAGTCCTGTCCATGTTGCTGCGAAGGTTGTGAAATCATTCTTTTTGATGGCTGAGTAATATTCCATTGTATATAGGGACCACATCTTCTTAATCCAGTCACCTGTTGAGGGGCATCTCGGCTCCTTCCACGATTTAGCTATTGTGGACAATGCTGCTATGAACATTGGGGTGCATATGGCCCTTCTCTTCACTACGTCTGTATCTTTGGGGTAAATACCCAGTAGTGCAATGGCTGGATCATAGGGTAGCTCAATTTTTAACTTTTTAAGGGACCTCCACACTGTTTTCCAGAGTGGCTGTACCAACTTGCATTCCCACCAACAATGTAGGAGGGATCCCCTTTCTCCACATCCTCTCCAACAATTGTTGTTTCTTGCCTTGTCTATTTTTGCCATTCTAACTGGCGTAAGGTGGTATCTCAGTGTGGTTTTGATTTGAATTTCCCTGATGGCTAATGATTTTGAACATTTTTTCATGTGTCTGTTAGCCATTTGTATGTCTTCATTGGAAAAGTGTCTGTTCATATCTTCTGCCCATTTTTTGATTTGTTTATTTGTTTCTCGTGTATTGAGTTTGAGAAGTTCTTTGTAGATCTTGGATACCAGTCCTTTATCTGTAGTGTCATTTGCAAATATATTCTCCCATTCCGTGGGCTGCCTCTTAGTTTTTCTGACTGTTTCCTTGGATGTGCAGAAACTTTTAATCTTGATGAAGTCCCATAAATTCATTTTATCTTTTGTTTCTCTTGCCTTTGGGGATGTGTCATGAAAAAGGTTGCTTTGGCCGATGTCGTAGAGGTTGCTGCCTATGTTCTCCTCTAGAATTTTGATGGATTCCTGTCTCACATCGAGGTCTTTCATCCATTTGGAGTTTATTTTTGTGTATGGTGTGAGATAGTGGTCAAGTTTCATTCTCTTGCATGTAGCTGTCCAATTTTCCCAGCACCATTTATTGAAGAGACTGTCTTTTTCCCACCGGATGTTTTTTCCTGCTTTATCAAATATTAGTTGCCCAAAGAGCCGAGGGTCCATTTCTGGGCTCTCTATTCTGTTCCATTGGTCTATGTGTCTGTTTTTGTGCCAGTACCATGCTGTCTTTGTGATCACAGCTTTGTAGTACAGCTCGAAATCCGGCATTGTGATGCCCCCAGCTTTGTTTTTCCTTTTCAACAGTTCCTTGGAGATTCGGGGCCTTTTCTGTTTCCATACAAATTTAAGGACTGTTTGTTCCAGTTCTTTGAAAAATGTCCTTGGTATTTTGATCGGGATAGCATTGAAAGTGTAGATTGCTCTGGGTAGCATGGACATTTTAACTATGTTAATTCTTCCGATTCATGAGCATGGAATATCTTTCCATCTTTTTATGTCTTCCTCAATGTCTTTCAAGAGTGATTTATAGTTTCTAGAATATAGGTCCTTTACGTCTCTGGTTAAGTTAATTCCAAGGTAACGTATGGTTTTTGGTGCTATTGTAAATGGGATGGATTCCCTAATTTCTCTTTCTTCGGTCTCGTTATTCGTGTATAGAAATGCAACTGATTTCTGAGCATTTATTTTGTATCCTGCCACGTTACTGAATTGCTCTATAACTTCTAATAGTTTGGGAGTGGCTTCTTTTGGGTTTTCCATATAGAGTATCATGTCATCTGCAAAGAGAGACATTTTGACTTCTTCTTTGCCAATTTGAATACCTTTGATCCCTTTTTGTCGTCTGATTGCTGTTGCAAGGACTTCTAGTACTATGTTGAATAATAGTGGCGAGAGTGGGCATCCTTGTCGTGTTCCTGATCTTAAGGGAAAGGCTTCCAGCTTTTCCCCATTGAGAATAATATTTGCAGTAGGCTTTTCATAGATGGCTTTTATGAGATTGAGAAATGTACCTTCTATTCCTACACTCTGAAGGGTTTTAATCAGGAAAGGATGCTGTATTTTGTCAAATGCTTTTTCGGCATCGATTGAGAGGATCATATGGTTCCTGAGTCTTTTCTTGTTGATATGATGTATCACGCTGATTGATTTGCGAATATTGAACCACGCTTGCATCCCAGGTATGAATCCCACTTGATCGTGATGGATAATCCTTTTAATGTACTGTTGGATTCTATTAGCAAGTATCTTGTTGAGGATTTTGGCGTCCATATTCATTAGGGAAATCGGTCTGTAATTCTCCTTTTTGAGGGGGTCTTTGCCTGGTTTGGGGATCAAGGTAATATTGGCCTCATAGAATGAGTTTGGTAGCTTTCCTTCTGTTTCTATTTTTTGAAATAGCTTTAGGAGAATAGGTATTATTTCTTCTTTGAATGTTTGGTAGAATTCCCCAGGAAAACCGTCCGGGCCTGGAGTTTTGTTATTTGGAAGGTTGTTTATCACTGACTCAATTTCTTCATAATTAATTGGCCTGTTTAAGGAATCAATTTCTTCCGGTTTCAATCTTGGTAGTTTATAGGTTTCCAGGAAGGATTCCATCTCTTCCAGATTGCTTAGTTTATTGGCATATAGCTGTTGATAAAAATTTCTAATAATCCTTCCAATTTCAATGGTGTTCGTCGTGACCTCTCCTTTTTCATTCATAATTTTAATAAAAGGAAGAAGCAGGCTCCCAGCAGAGGAGCCTGATGTGGGGCTCGATCCCAGGACCCCGGGATCACGCCCTGAGCCAAAGGCAGACACTTAACAATTGAGCCACCCAGGCGCCCCTGCTAAGCCATTTCTGAATGGTTTCTCTAGGAGGGTATTTAGGGTTCATAACCACTGGTCGAAGCCCAGTTTCTCCACTGCTCTCAAGAATGTTTGGAGTAGGCAAATAAACTTCCCCAAAACAGAACACTGCTGTTTCTGGCAGTCCGCAGTTTGACCTGGAAGTCTCTTTCTTCATGCTCAGGCCTCTCCTGTTTTCTTTTTTCCAGCAAGCACAGTGTGGCCTGGATCTTCGACACATCACAGTGGTGGAGCTTGTAGGTGTGTTTCCGACCCTCATCGGTAGGATAGGAGCAAAGATTATGCCTCCAGCCCTGGCCCTGCAACTCAGGTAGGTGGAAGTCCTGTCCTTAAATTGTAGCCCCTACGAGGTACTTTTGGGGGATCAGGTTGCCTGACTTTTTGCTACTCAGTATTAATTCCAGGTAACCTTCAATGTTGAACTGCTTATAGTCCAAGAGTTCTAGAACCATGCTACTTGGCATGGTGCTGCTTGTGCAAATATGTCATGTGGTGGATAATTTCCAGTGTTCTCTTTGTTCCCCCTTTAACCAAGGGTCTATGCTTTGTCTTTGTTTTGCTTTCTGCTGCGTGGGGTTGGGATGGGTAGGGAAGAGGCTGCAAAAGGACCTACGCAATCCTGTGCATCCAGTTAGCTTTTCCAGGCTTGGCCTCTCTTACCTTCATGCTTCCAGGGTACTTGTCCATACCCCCATTTTAACAACTGTATTTTACTTCGGTAGTACTTACAAAGCTAGAATCATGGTGCTCAGGTTGTGAGCCATGGTGCCTTTAAAAAGCAGAATTCAATAGCCAAAAGGTAATTCCAGAACAATCCCAAATATTTACTTGCATCTCTTGACCACTGTGAAAAGGATATTTAGGCTAAATCAAAACACCTAAAAATCTTCCTTCCTCACCCATCGTTTTTGCCCACAGTGCAAGGGAGGGTGTTTGTTGATAGTCAATAGTCACTACTCTTCATAGTCTTTCAGGGGCTCAGGCTGATGGCACCTCCACCATCTTGTAGCATCAGCGTTTAGAACACATGGCTTCCAGGGTTCTGCAAAGGGGGAAGAGAAGAAAAACAAACCCTACTCCTCTTTTGTGCTTCACGTCGGAAGCATAAAATTGTTCTCTCCAAGTCCATTGGCTAAAATTCATCCCATGATTGCGACTGAACTTCAAGGCGGGTTGGGAAATGCACCTTTCTGTATTCCCAGGAAGAAGAAAATGAAAGAGGACTTGATGAGCCCCATCACAGATATTCCAAGAGATTCCTTGGGAGAGTGTATGATAGAAATACATCCTTAGCCAGTGATGTCCTAGATTGACACAATAGATTCTTTAATGTGTCTATTTTCCATCTGCCTTTTGGCACCCCGCCATGTTTGATTTATATCTCTCCACCCAAAAAGAGTGCCCCATCCATACCAAGGTCAAAAACTCAGAGGGCAACGGAGGGGAAAAAATGAGGATGCTTGAATTATCTTTAGTTGGCTAAAAGAGGGAGAAGGCCAGGTATACTCATAAACTTTTATATATACATTTTTTTGGGTCCTGTCACATTCACTAGCACCTCTCTTGAGGTGACACTTTTGAGGTCACCTCCGGATCTCAACATTTGCTACCCAGTACCTAGTACAGTGCCTGGCACCATGTTGGAGCTAAGGAAGTGGAGGAAATGACTCGAAACGGAAACAGATTTACTATTCCCAGGGGTGAGAGTAGCCTCTAAGAGTGTACTTACAGTTCTCTTTCAAGTTGAGAACAGCAAAACTGGGGAGAGGGCTGTGTTGACATCTGAAAACGTATTAACAAAAATTCTCAAAGTATGTGTTGGAAGCTGTTGGTAACTTAGAAGTACCGGCTCATACCCTGTGCTCCTGATTTTTTAAAAACCTGTCACACAATCCGTTACCGTGACTCTTTGGACTGGAGAGAGAGAGAGAGAGAGAGAGAGAGAGGGAGTCTTGATAAAATTGTGATGCGATGTGATTTTAAACAATTGAAACTTGAAGAACAGAAAAATCCGATTTAAGATAACTTCTGTCACTCAAGTTGTAGATGTTGGGGCGACTCTAGACCTCCGCAGGCGGGGGTGACCAAAGCGACAAGGAAGTTGCATACATGAATGATGCAGTGCTTCTCACACCTGAGCCAGCCTCAGAATCGCCTGGAACACTGTTAAAACATAGAATGCGGGCCCCACCCCCACACCGTCTGCTTCAGTAGGTCTAGGATGAGGGCCGAGAATTGGCACTTCGAGCATGTTCCCAAGTGGGGCCGAAGCTGGTGGTCTGGGCTCACACTGTGAGAACCACTGGCCTAGCGTTTCACCAGAGGCTTCACAGCTTTGAAGTGGATATTTTGCAAAGCAGCCTATCAAAAGGGGGTCAGTCATTACTGGGTAGCCAGGAGACAGTCCAGGGAGCTGTCACACAGACGATCTGTCACATGCATTACCTAGTGGACTCAGTGTCAGGCCACGTGTCCCCTTTATCAGACCTATCAGTGAGGAATAAGGGACTTGGAAGATGGATGTTTTCTCTTTTTCCGTTTGACTTCCACCTTAGAGTCTAGTGCAGATGAAAAGAGCCAATTTAGGCAAAGAATGGAAAGCGTGAAAGAACAGGAAATGCAGAATACCTGGATAATCTAAAAATTCTCTTGTCTGGTTAGAATACGATTTTCAAATGGCACTGAAGCCACGTTAAAGCAATTAACAGGCCGCAGCGATGCCTGGCGTTGCGAGGTTCCCACCTCCCTGTTTTCTCACTCTCGTGTGTGTGTGTGTGTGTGTGTGTTTTAAGATTTATTTATTTTAGAGAGGGACAGTGCATGTGCCCATGGGCATGCGCATGTGGGGGGGGTGCAGAGGGAGGAGGACAGAATCTCAAGCAGACTCCCTGCTGAGCGTGGAACCCAGTGCAGGGCTGGATCCCAGGATCCTGAGATCATGACCTGAGCTGAAACCAAGAGTCGGATGCTTAACCAACTGAGCCACCCTGGTGCCCCAACTCTGATGTTTTTTTAGACATAAAGGTATGGGCAAATTCTGTTCCCTAGAGTAACTTTCCAGCAATTTCAAGGGTGAGAGGGACAAAGGATGCCATAATTTTTATATCCATATTGTTTTTGAGGTATAATTGATACAAGTATACAACAAAATGATTCAGTATTTGTATATATTGCAAAATGATTATCCTGCTAAGTCTAGTTAACATCCATCACCGTATGTAGTTACATTTTTTTCCTTGTGAAATTTTAAGATTTACTCCCAGGTACTTTCAGATGTGTAATGTAGTATTAACTATAACTGCCATGCTACACATTAAATCCCCATGACTTAAGATCTAGAAGTTTCCACCTTTTGACCCCCTTCACACATTTTACCCACCCCTAATCCCCTGCCTCTGGCAACCACTAATGTCCTTTGTATCTATGAGTTTGTTTTGTTGTGGTGGTGGTTGTTCGTTGTTTAGATTCGGGATATAAGTGACACCACATGGTATTTGTCCTCTGATTTATTTCACTTAGGATAATGTCCATAAGGTCCATCCACGTTGTCACAAATGGCAACATTTTATTCTTTTAATATGGCTGAATAATGTTCTAGTGTGTGTACCATATTTCCTTTATCCATTTGTCCATCAGTGGACATTTACGTTGTTTCCATCTCTTGGCTATTGTACATAATGCTGGAGTAAAGATAAGGGTGCATATACCTTTTGAATTTAGTTTATTATTTTCTTCAGATAAACCCCTAAAAGTGGAATTGGACGATCGTATAGTTATTTTTTGATGAATTTCCATACTGTTTTCCCAAGTGGCTGCCCCAATATACATTGCTACCAACAGTGCCCAGTGTGCCCTTCTCTCTACATCCTCACTAATGTTTTTTTCCCCAAGATTTATTAATCTGATGGGGGGATGGTAGGGGAGGGGCAGAGGGAGGAAAGGGAGACAGAGTCTTAAGCAGATTCCCAGCTGAGTGCAGAGCCTAATGCAGGGCTCAGTCTCAGGACCCTGAGATCATGACCTGAGTTGAAACCAAGAGTCGGACGCTTAACCGACTGCACCGTCCAGGCGCCCCACCAACACTTACTTTTTGTCTTTCTGATGCTAGCCATTCTAACAGGAGTGAGGTGATATTTCCCTGTGGTTTCGATTTCCACTTCCCTGCTGATTAGTGATGTGGAGCATGTTTTCATGTATTCGATGGCCATGTGTATGTCTATGCAGTTCCTCTGCCCATTTTTTATCTTGTGTGTGTCGTTTACTGAGTTGTATGAGCTCTTCATATATTTTGGATATTAGTGTCTTCTCAGATATGAGTTGCAAATATTTTCTCCAATTCAGTAGGTTGCTTTTTCATTTTGGTGACAATTGCCTATGCAGAAACTTTTTAATTTGATGTATTCCCACTTGTTTATTTTTGCTTTTGTTGCCTTTACTTTTGGTGTCAAATCCAAAAAAGCATCATGGTGATGACAGATATACTGACTATATATTCTCCTATATGTTAGGGTTTCAGGTCTTACATTCAAGTCTTTAAGGCATTTTTGAGTTTATTTTTGTATACAGTGTATGATAGGGGTCCAGTTTTCCCAAAAGTATTTATTGAAGAAATTGTCCTTTCCCCATTGCAAACTCTCGGCTCTTTTGTCATAAATTAATGGACCATATGTGTGTGGGTTTATTTCTGGGCTGTGTGTCTGATTTTATGCCAGTACCATACTGTTTTGCTTACTATGGCTTTGTAATATAGTTTGAAATCAAGGAGCATACGGCCTCCAGCCTTGTTCTTCTTTCTCAAAATTGTTTTAGCTATTCAGCATCTTTTGTGCTTCCATACAAATTTAAGGATTTTTTTTTGTTCTGTTTCTATGAAAAATACAATGAGAATTTTGATTGAACCATGAGAGACTATGGACTCTGGGAAACAAACTGAGGGCTTCAGAGGGGAAGGGGGTGGGGGAATGGGATAGGCCAGTGATGGGTATTGAGGGCACGTATTGCATGGTGCACTGGGGGTTATGCGCAAGTAATGAATCATGGAACATTGCATCAAAAACTAGGGATGTACTGTATGGTGACTAACATAATTATTTTTTTAATTATAATAAAGTGTGGCAAAATATTAGGTTTGACAGAGTTGGCTGATAGGAAAAGGACTTTGTCATATCCTGTACTTTCTGTTAAAATACATCAATTAAAATGTTTATCTGAAGGCTTAAGGCTGTAAACAAAATATAGAAAGAAATTATTAAAGCAATCGTTCTCATTCATAACCAAAAAATTTAATTGTAATTTTTTGCAAAGATTATAGCAACCTAATTGTGTTCCAGAATTGCCTTAGGTATGTAAATGTTATAAATCTGAACATATTAAGTAAATTGTATTGAAGGAGAGCTGTCAGTATCAATTTAACAAAAATTTTTGATAAGGATTGCACTGAATCTGTATATTGCTTTGGGTAGTATGGACATTTTAACAATATCCCAATTCATGAGGATGGAATATCTTTCTATTTTTCTGTGTGTTTTCTTCAATTTCATTCATCAGTTTCTTATAGATTTCAGTGTTCAGGTCTTTAACCTCCTTGAATTTATTCCTAGGTATTTTATTCATTTTCATGCAATTATGAAAGTGCTTGTTTTCTTAATTTTCTTCCTGACTCTTCATTATTAGTGTATAGAAATGCAAAAGATTTTTGCATCTTGATATTGCATCCTGTGTCATTACTGAATTCATGTATTCTAACAGCGTATTGGTGCAATCTTCAGGATTTTCTGCTTCTGTATATAATATGTCCTCTGCAAACAGTGACAGCTTTAATATTTCCTTTCCCATTTGGATGCCTTTGATTTATTTTCCTTTCCTATCTGCTGTGGGTAGGATTTCTAATACTATGTTAAATAATAGTGGTGAGAGTGCGCATCCTTGTCGTGTTCCTGACCTTACTGAAAAACCTTCAGCTTTTTGACATCAAGTCTGATGTTAGATGTGGGCTTGGCCTGCATTATGTGGAGGTTTGTTTCCTCTACTTTGTTGAGAGTTTTCACCATAAACAATATTGAGTTTTGCAAACAGTTTTTCTGCATCTATTGATGAGAATGCTCTTTTTATCCTTCGTTTTGTAAATGTGGTGTATCATGTTAACAGATGCTGAACCATCTTTGCATGCCTGAAAGAAATCCCACTTGATCATGGTGAATGGTCCATTTAATGTATTGTTGAATTCAGCTTGCTAGTGTTTTGTTGAGGATTTTTGCAGCTATGCTCAGTAGGGATATTGGGCTTTTCTTCTAGTGTCTTCATCTGGTTTTGGTATCAGGGAAATGCTGGCCTCATAAAATAAGCTTAGAAGTGTTCCCCCCTTTTCCATTTTTAGGAACAGTTTGAGAAGGACTGTTATTAATCTTCTTTGAATGTTTGCTATAATTCACCAGTGAAGCTGTGTGGACCTGGTCTTCTGTCTGGTGGGAAGTTTTTTTTTTTTTATATTCTGATTCAATATCCTTACTAGAAATTGGTTTGTTCAGATATTCTATTTCTTCATGATTCAGTTGGGGAAAGTTATATGTTTCTAGAATTTTATACATTTCTTCTAGGTTGTCTAATTAGCATATAATTGTTCATCATAGTATGATTTTCTGTATTCTTAGGTTATCAGTTGTAACATCTCTTTCATTTCTGATTTATTTGAGCCCTCTTTTTTCCCCTTGGTGAATCTAGCTAAAGGTTTATCAATATTGCTATCTTTTCAAAAAGCTAGCTCTTTTTCCATTGATTGTTACTTCCTTGGTTATATTTTGGCCTTCACTTGTTCTTTTTCTGGTTGAGGTGTAAAGTTACGTTATTATTTCAGATTTTTTTCTTACCTGAGGTAGGCATTTATCACTATGAACTTCCCTCTTAGAACTGCTTTTATTACATTCCATAAGTTTTAGTGTATTTTCGTTTTTGGTTTCAAGCTATTTTGTTGATCCAAAGAATTTTGATTTTTTTCCCCCTAGGGAACAAACTATGCATAAAGTATTCGATATTTTAAAAGGGTACTAGTCACATGAAACATTCTCCAGAATAGATCACATATTAGGCCACAAAACAAGCCTTAACAAATTGAAAAAAATCCTAGTCATACCATGCATCTTTTCTGACCACAATGCTATGAAACTAGAAGTCAACCACAAGAAAAAATCTGGAAAGACCACAAATACATAGAGGCTAAAGAACATGCTACTAAACAATAAATGGGTCAATTAGGGAAACAAATGAAAATGTAAACATAATGGCTGAAAAGCTTTGGGATGCAGTCCTAAAAGGGAAGTTCATAGCAATACAGGCCTACCTCAAGAAGCATAAAAATCTCAAACAACCTGATGTTACAACTAAAAGAGCTAGAAAAAGAACAAACAAAACCCCAAACTAGCGGAAGGAAGGAAATGATTAGATCAGAATAAATGATACAGAAACTAAAAGACCAATAGAACAGATAAGTGAAACCAGGAGCTGATTCTTTGAAGAAATTAATAAAATTGATAAACCTCTAGCCAGACTTATCAAGAAAAAAAGAGAAAGGACTCAAATCACAAATGACAATGGAGAAATGACAACCAACACCACAGAAATACAGTTAGAATATTATGAAAAACCAAATGCCAACCAATTGGGCAACTGAGAAGACATGGATAAATGCCAAGAAACATATAACCTACCAAAGCTGAAACAAGAAGAAATAGAAAACTTGAACAGACTGATTGATTACCATCAAAGAAATTGAGCCAGTAATAAAAAAAACTCCCAACAAACAAAACTCCAGGGCCAGATAATCTTGAAAGGCAAATTCTACCAAGCATTTAATGAAGAGTTAATACCCATTCTTCTCAAAATATTCCAAAAATGGAAAAGGAAAACTTACAAATTCATTCTATGAGGCCAGCATTACCCTGACACTGAAACCAGATAAAGACACCACAAAAAAAAAGAGAAGTTCATGCCAATTTCTCTGACGAACATAGATAGAAAGGTCTCAACAAAATACAAGCAAACTGAATCCAACGATACATTAAAATTCATTCATTGCAATCAAGTGGGATTTATTCCTGGGTTGCAAGGATGGTTCAGTATTCACATATCAATCAAAGTGACACATCACATCAATAAGAGAAAGGATCAGAACCATGATCATTTCAATAGATGCAGAAAAAGCATTTGACAAAGGACAACATCCATTCATGATTAAAACCCTCAATAAAGTAGGTTTAGAGGGAACATAATAAAAGCCATATATGAAAAACCCACAGAGAACATCATCCTTAATGGGGAAAAACAGAGTTTTTCTCCTAAGGTCAGGAACAAGACAAGAATATCCACTCTCACCACTTTTATTCAACAGAGTACTGGAAGTTCTAGCCACAGCAATCAGACAACAAAAAGAAATGCATCCAAATCGGTAAGGAAGAAGTAAAACTTTCAATATTTGCAGATGACATGATACTTTATGTAGAAAACCTGAAAGACTCCACCAAAAAAAACTGGTAGAACTGATAAATTCAGTAAAGTCACAGGATACAAAATCAATGTACAGAAACCGATTTTATTTCTATACACCAATAATGAAGCAGTAGAAAGTGAAATTAAGAAAAACTTATTTAAAATTGCACCAAAAATAAGATAACTGGGAATAAACCTAATCAAAGAGGTGAGAGACCTGTACTCTGAAAACTATAAAACACTGATGACAGAAATTGAAGACAACACAAAGAAATGGAAAGACATTCCATGTTCATGGATTAGAACACACACTGTTAAAATGTCTATACTACCCAAAGAAACCTACACATACAATGCAATCCCTATCAAAATACCACCAGCATTTTTCACAGATCTAGAACAAATAATCCTAAAATTTGTATGGAACCCACAAAAGACCTGAAATAGCCAAAGCAACCTTGGAAAAGAAAAGCAAAGCTGGAGGCATCACAATTCCAGACTTTAAGATGTATTACAAAGCTGTAGTAATCAAAACAGTATTGTACTGGCAAAAAAACAGAGCAATGGAACAGAATAGAAAACCCTGAAAGGAACCCACAAGTATATGGTCAATTGTTGACAAAGCAGGAAAGAATATCCAATGGAAATAAAGATAGTCTTTTCAACAAATGGTGTTGGGAAAACTGGACAGAAACGTAAAAAACTAAACCATACACAAAAATTCAAAATGGATCAAAGACCTAAATGTGAGACATGAAACCATAACAATCCTGGAGAACACAGACCATAACCCCTTTGACGTCGGCCATAGCAACTTCCTTCTACATGTTTCCTGAGGCAAGCGAAACACAAGCAAAAATAAACTATTGGGACTTCATCAAGATAAAAAGCTTCTGCACAGTGAAAGAAACCCTCAGCAAAACTAAAAGGCAGCCTACTGAATGGGAGAAGGTATTTGCAAATGACATACCTGATAAAGAGTTAGTATCCCAAATATATAAAGAACTTATGCACCTCAACACTCAAAAATCTAATTTTAAAATGGGCAGAAGATATGAACATTTTTCCAGAGACCTACAGATGGCCAATAGACACATGAAAAGATGTTCAACACTACTTATCATAGAAATGCAAATCAAAACCACAGTGAGATACCACCTCACACCTGTCGGAATGGCTAAAATCAACACAAGAAACAACAGGTATTGATGAGGATGTGGAGAAAGGGGAACCTTTGTGCACTGTTGGGGAGAATGAAAACTGATGCAACCACTGTGGAAAACAGTATGGAGGTTCCTCAAAAAGTTAGAACTCCCCTCTGATTCAGCAATTGCCCTACCAGGTATTTACCCAAAGGATGAATTTTAGGTTTTTGATGTCACACCTACATCTTTTTATCTTGTGTAGCCCTTATTATAGTTATTTTTACTACTTACGTATTTTAACCTTTCATACTAACCTTATGTGATGAATCCACTACCTTTACTATATATTTACCTTTACCAATGAGATGTGTGCTTTCATATGTTTTCTTGTTAGTAATTAGTGCCCATTCTTTTCAGCATAAAGAAGTCCCTTTACCATCTCTTGTAAGGCTGGTTTAGTGGTGAACTCTTAGCTTGTCTGTAAAACTATGTCTCCTTCAATTCTGAATAATTTTGTTGAATAGAATATTCTTGGTTGGAAGCTGTTTTCTTTGAACACTTTGAATGTATCATGCCACTCCCTTTAGCCTGCAAAGTTTCTGGTGATAATACATGCTGACAGTCTTATGGGGTTTTTCATGTATGTAACAAGCTGTTTTGCTGCTTTTAAGGTTCTCTCTTTGTCTTTAACTTTTGACATTTTAATTATAATGTGTTTTGGTGTAGGTCTCTGGTTTCTTCTTACTTAGAAATCTCTGGGCCACCTTGATCTGGATGTCTCTTTCTTTCCCATGTCGGGGAAGTTTTCAGCCTCTTTCTCTCCTCCTTCTGGGACCCCTTGTGTGCAAATAATGGCACCATATTGTATGTAAATGTTAGTCTGCTTGATGTTGTTCCATATATCCTTTAAGCTGCTTTCATTGTTTACCCATTCAGAGCAGCAAAAAGAAGAATTTTAAATTCTTCTACCTAGTCTTTGAGTTCACTATTTCTTCTGCTTTATCTACTTTGTTGTTGAATTCCTCTTATGTATTTTTAAATTCAGTTATTGAATTCTTCAGCTCTGTGACTTTGGTACTTATATTTTAAGTTCTCACTGTACTTAACCCTTCTTTTTCCAAGTTCAGTGAGCATTTTTATGACGATTACTTTGAACTCTTTATCAGGTAAATTACTTTTCTCCATTTTACTGAGGTTTATTTTCCAAGGTTTGATCTTGTTTGGAGCACGTTCTTCTGTTGTATTGGATGAAACAGCCACTTCTCCCGATGTTGAAATGGTGGTCTTCTGTAGGAGGTGATCCTTATTGGTCATCCGTGCCCTAGCTTTTGGTTGTCTCTCAAACCTTTCTGATTCTCTAAGCAGACTATGTATCGTGTAGCAACGGTGAGAATCTTAGCACTTGGATTCAGGCTTAGTGGAAGCCAGACCCCCAAGCAGCAGCTGTTAAGGATGCCAATAGACATAGAGTGCTGTGGGACTGTAAGTGTTAGCTCCACGGGTCATCTGAGCTGCATGAATGGGAGTTGTCCCCTGGGAGGCGATCACAAAAATTGGGACCTCTGACACGTGCATAAGCTCCTGTCTGGGAGAGCTGTAGTGAGACAAAGGGAGAGCACAAAGATGGCATCCCTTGGACTATGTTTCCTCAGAGTCCCTCCGTAGGTTCCTAGATGGGTGCTGAATCTGAAGCCTGCCCCTCAGGATGAGGCTCCAGGGTAAGCAAACGGGAATTTTTCACAGAAAGATGGGATCTGCCTTAACCTGTCTGTGCAGTGCCCCAGCGGTGACAGCCTACCACAAACTGTCTTCTTGATCGTTACAGTCTTGTGGCATCCAGGAATGCAAGTCTTTTCGGCCACTAGAGCCAGGTGATCAAGGGGTATCCTCTGGGTGGCATCCACAAAAACCATGGCACCAGATGTAAAAACGGGGTCAGCAGCTCTCTCGGAGCTCCCCTCCAATAGCTGCTAGCACTCTGGAGAGCCGCAGAGGGAGAGTACAAAGATACTTCTCCCCTCCTCGGTCTCCGAAAGTTTACGGTCAGTCCCTAGATGTATATTTAGCGAGAAGCCCGCCCCTCACACTGTAGCTATGATGATAAGCTAACGGGCCTCTTTCACAGAAAGACTGAACTCCTGGGTCTGAACTAATTGCTGTCTCCTGAGGGTGGTAGCTGTTGAACGTTGTCCTGTTGGTTACTGTCTTGTAGGACCTGTAGGTGTAAGCAACACTGGCCCAAGAGCCAGATGATGTAGACGTGTCCTGGCAGCATCATCAGCGAGTATCAGGGAGCCCGAAAAGGTGTACATGCCTTTCTGGAATATACTAGTGAGCTGTAGGGAAGCAGATGGAGAGTGTGAAGATGGGGCCCACCAGCTTGAGTGAAGCAAAGGGGGAGTGCAAAGGATGATTCTCACTGAAAAAGGGATAGAGAGAGAGACAGGGGGACAGAGTGAAGGAGAGAGAGACACGGAGAGACCAAGACCCAAAAAGTCATAAGGAGATGTTTAGANNGAAAGAGGAAAAGGAGAGAGACAGACATGGGGTGAGAGGGATATAGAGAGGGGTAGGGGGAAGCTGGGACAGAGAGACAGAGAAAGACCAAGACCTACACAGGGGGAGAGAGGTAGAAAGACGCACCAACACAAAGAGACAGAGGGAGAGAAAGAGAAGGATAAAAGGGAGAGAGGCGGATGGAGCAAAGGAGAGACACACAGACAAAGCAAGAGATGGCCACACATGCAGAGAGAAGGAGAGGGAAAGGGAGAGAGAAATGGGGAACAAGTGTGCAAAGGACAGATGGCGAGGAGACGAGGGGGACAGAGATGGAGTGCGTGTGAAAGCTGGGGAGTGACAGATGGACAGACCTGGAGGGAAGGCGAGCATGAGGGGCAGACTGAGAGCAGGAGAGCCTGAGTGTGCACGACAGGGAGCAAGGAATGGATGGAGAGGGACAGAGGCAGTGGGGGAGCTGGATGGAGGGAGCGAGACCGTGCCCACGGGCTTTAGAAGGCAGGAGAGCACAAAGATGGCACCTACCGGCTGGAGTGTACAGAAGTAGCCCAAAGGCCGAAAGTAAAATAAGAGCGATGGCTTCCACTGGCTTTAGCAACAGAGAAATGTGAAAATGGTACCCACCCTTCTCTCCCTGGAGACTCTCCCTCATGCCCCCGCCCGCAGTCACACTCTTAAAAATGATCAAAGGAGGCTCTTTCACCTCATGTCCGGTGCTTTTCAAATGGCTGCTTCTGGGTTGCTCTTCGGGGTGAGTTTGCATGTTGAGCCCTGTAAGCACCATTTCTCAGTTTACCACACACCTGCGTGTCTCGTGTGCTTCAGCCCTATTGGTTTTCAAAGCTAGACTTTTGGGGGAAGCTCTTATGTGCAGATCTCAAAAGACAAGGTTCCCCAAGTGGGGTGGAAATACTCTGAGCCTCAGGGAGAAGCTCCAGGTTTTCAGTTCCCTCCCGATGGGTGTCGCCGT
The DNA here is from genome assembly GCF_017311325.1 of Ursus maritimus. NCBI lineage: Eukaryota > Metazoa > Chordata > Mammalia > Carnivora > Ursidae > Ursus > Ursus maritimus. The sequence goes on from NW_024423319.1 coordinate 92,043,777, forward strand.
GCTGGGTGTGTGGATTTTTTGCTGAGATTGTGTCTCAGCTTTGTGTACCTGCTTGGATGTGGCTTTTTTCTCATTTCCGGGTGTGCAGCAGCCCCTCTGCCTGGTCTCAGGTTTTTCTCAGAGAAAATTATTCCATAGGTAGTTGGAAATTTGCTGTGTACACGGGAGGAGGGGAATTCTGGATCTTCTTCCATTGCAACCTTGAAACGGAACACCACCATCTATCTGTAGAGAAAACGCTACAGAGTTTTCTAGAAGAGTCTCCAGGAAGAGCTCATTCCAGTCTGATGACAGGCGTTTATGTAACTCCTGCACACTGCTGGCACCACCCAACTTGTGGGGTGTCCCATCATCTGTCGCCAAGATTTCTGTGGTCTCTTGGCCATGGTGGGGTACATTCCAGTGACTGTTGATAGCCTGCTGACCTGAACACTTATTCCTCCCCGTGGTCGTGTTTCTTCTTTATATTCTGTCAATCAAGGCGCAAGGCTCAGAGGAGGAATGTGTGTGGCAGCCGATGGTGGCACCATGGGCAGCTTCCATCCTAGCCTCAGAAGCACTGGAACAGCAGCTGTTCCCGTTCCTCATTGGCTGCCCTTTCCCACAGGCCCCAGCCGCCACAACATCCCTTGGCCTTTTCCTCCCTCCAGACCAGCTTTCTTTTCTACGCTTGTTTTCTGGGATCCTTCTGCCCTGGACATCCCCCTCTCCCCCAGAAAAACCTAAATACTCGTCTTTTTAAAGATGCAGAGCGGTTTCTCTCCATTTTGACTCACTCCATTGTCTGCACGCACTCCATTAACGTGCTTCTCAGTCACCTCCTCCTGAGCTTCCCATCTCACGAGACCTGGCAGAGGCATTTAAATGTTGTCTTTCTTTTCCTTCTAGTCACTAGCAGTGGATTAGCCATTTAGCCTCCCACGGAGATAAAATATAAATTATTCCCATCTTCCCTGAAACGCTCTTAAAAGGGAAAAGCAAGTATAGAATTTGGAGTTTGAGTCGTGAATATTTTTCCCTTGATCCTTTTGTGGGAGGAAAAATATTTCACTTTAAATACAGAGAGCAGTATATATTCTGCCTTACACATAACTTCTAGAGAAGTAAATTCATAAGTAAAATCGAGACGAGACTGGGCTTATTTTTTCAGTGGGCTCAGCTGATCAGCTTGTTTGCTTTCTCTGGCTTATTTCATCTAAATAGGTTTCTATTGATATAAAAATCATTTTACACAATATAAGTTCTAGGGGGGTAGAGTAGGAAAAAAATCACTTTGGGGGGAATCGTTTGAGGTACAAATGATAATTAAGTTAATATACCTAGAGTGTAGACCAAGTTTAATCTCCTCTAACTGTGCAATCCTGAGCTGGCTACTAAGCCAGAATGGTCCAGAACTACAATGTTTGGAAACTTAATCAGCTTCACCTAGTCCAGGGTTTTTCAACCTCAGTACTACTGACATTTGGGGCTGGCTAATTCTTTGTTGGGGGGAGGCTTTCCTGTGGATTCTAACACCTGAAGCAGCATCCCCGTCTCACTAGAGGCTAGAAGTACCACGTCACTGTGCCAACGAAAAATGTGTTCAGACACAGCCAGATATTCCCTAGAAGGCAGAATCACCCCTGTTAACCATGGACCTAGTTCTCGTATGTACACGGTTATGCAGACCTAGTCTGTGAAGTGGGTTGACTCCAATTTAATGCAAAAAATTTGTCGGTACTGTTGTACGTACCTTGTAGTAACTGTTGGCCCGTAGCGCACCAGGGCAGGCCCAGAGTCTTCCTGACCATTGTAAAGCGGTGCTACTGAACCTTTCATGGGCATACCAGTCACTTGGGCATCTCGCTAATAATTCAGATCCTAATTAATTCAGCAGGTTTGGGATGGACCATGGGCTTCTCCAGTGATGCTGTGAGTCCAAGCACCATACTGTGAGTAGCGAGGGTCCTTAGATGAGTAAGTCCGCGGTAGTAAGCCCTTCTCTGCACACAGCGTCACTATAGCGCTCTGGTTGGTCCAACAGAGCCCTTGGGGGTCAGGTCTGACAGTCCTCTCTTTGTCTGCCCTAGGTTGTTGCTGCGAATCCCACTCTATTCCTTCAGCATGGTGCTAGTGGATAAGCACGGCATGGACAAGGAGCGCTATGTCTCCCTGGTGATGCCCGTGGCCCTCTTCAACCTCATCGATACTTTCCCCTTGCGGAAAGAGGAGATGGTCCTGCAAGCTGAAATGGGCCAGGCCTGTAACACCTGATGTGACGGCTCCTCTCTTGGCAGGTCCTCCTCTCGTTCTACGGAGTGCTATGCACGCGGAAAGGCCAGAAAAATATCCTTGATGTACAGATTTTTATTTGTAATTTTAAAAGTCTATTTTAATATGAGCTTTCTTTGCACTTACTTAAAAATTACCATGATGCTTTTTGTACTTTGAACTGTACCCCCCAAAATGGTGACTATGATCTGCACTCTATTCCATCACGGCTGGTTAATTTTGTAGAGAAATTAGAAACCACAACCATACACATGCTTTCAACGTGTTATTCAGTGTAACACATAACTTCTATTTTGTTTTTTTATATAAAACTTATATTAATAAAATAAAATATTTTGGAGCAAAACTCGTTTTGTGTTTTAAGCACAAGCCATACTTGCTCAGTGGCTTTAGGACTGGAAAGATGTGATGACTTTTGTCAGGGAGAGCTCAGCTGAGCTGGGAGAGCTGTGCTTTCAGGTGGTAGAGCAGTTGATTACAGCAACAAGCCAAAAATTAAAGAGGTAATAAGCCTTTAATCCCTAACCCTGATAGCATAAACAAGAAGCTAAAACCAGAGGAAGCACCAATTCTCCCCTTTTCTTTTTCCCCAGTGGACCACTGTTACGAGTCAAAGGTCAGAGAGATCAGCAAAGACAGAGGGGTCATCACCCTGTTGAGGGAGGTCCAGGTTGTGGGACCCTCTACTTGAAGATAGTCCACACCCAAGTGCTAAACAAACACACACTTACCCCACCTTTTTATTCCCAACAGCTTTTTAATGGGTACACTCAAAACCTTAGCAGCAAGGCAGTTCCCATGGGAGAAAGCAAGACCTTTTGCTGTAGCACTACTTTCTGGCAAAAAGAGAAAGCTCCCTCACTACGAACCAGTTGAATCAAAATACAGAGACATTTGGAAGGTAGCGTAGAAGGATCCTGAGCTCACCTTACCCCATGGGCACAGCGAGGCATCAAGTACACGTATGTAACGTACTCTGATGATTACCTGAAGACTGGTGGAACAGATCTTCTACAGCTCGTCATAGCAGCCATATCAACAAAGGTCAGGGGAGTGGCAAGACGGTTGGGAATCAGACCCCTGGCACAACATCACAAACAGGGAGGAGCGAGACCATCAGACCCCACACCAGGTACCCCTGGCACCGGGAACACAAGTCCCCATAACATCTGGCTCTGGAAACTATTGGGGCTTAACTCTGGAAGAGCCCAAGGGTGATAGGAAACCAAGTTCCTGCCCTTAAAGAACCAGCATACTCAATAATGGCCCAAGCCACAGCACAGAAGCAACAGTTTGATAAGCGTCTGGGGTATACATGAAGGTGGTTTACCAACTAACCTTGTCAGAGGAGCAGAGATCTGCAGGAGATTCCTCTCGGAACAAAAGTACTGGTGGGCGCCATTCTTCTTGCTCTTCCCCAGCCTTGACAGCCGGATGCTCATGGGAGCCACTTCTGACACTCTCCATCTCTCTTCTTAGCACAGCATGCTTCCTCCCTTGGCCCTCTCCTGTGCAACGCCCCCCCCATTCAAGCTGCCTGCCCCCAAAGTGACTCCCACCCTGCCTCACTTGGCAGGCAGCCCTGGCCAGGACTGGCACCCCTCCAACGTGATTGCTGCTACCCCACCAGCACACTCACGGCTCCAGCAGCCAGACTTTCAGCTGTCTGCTCCGTGGAGCACGCCCCGCCCTTTGGTGCACCTGCAGCTGTAGCAGAAAGGCTAACTGCAGACAGCTAGGCTGACTACCGTCCTTGACCACGAAGGAGCCTGTAGTGACGGCAGCCAGACCTCTCAACAGCACAGGGAGCAGCCCCGCCCAATGCATTCAGAGCAGGCAAAGCAGGTTATTGCAGACGGCTGGGCTGGAGGCAATCATGGCTCGCCACAGGAGGAGGGTGCCCACAGATGACCTGGGACACTCCTGCAGTGCCTGAATGTGGTGACCAGGCAGGATTGCGTTACAGGGCACCACGGGACCTTTTACACAAGGCCACTACTGTGAAGACCAGGAGACAGGGCTGACCTTCCAAATACGCAGAGACACAGAGTTGGCGAAAACGTGGAGACAGAGGAATGTGTCCCAAATGAAAGAACAAGACAAAATCACAGTAAAAGAATAAAACAGATAAAATGGATAATATGTCTGATAATAAATTCCAAATAATGGTCATAAAGATACTCACTGGACTGGAGAAAAGAGTGGATGTGCTAAGAACTCTAAGAGATATTAAATTTAAAAAAGAACCAGCCAGAGCTGGAGAATTCAATAAGTGTAATGAAAAACACACTAGAGGGAATCAATAGCAGATGAAAGAATGCAAAAAAAAAAAAATGGATCAGCAATCTGGAAAATGGGGGAAAAAATTAGAATAGGTTAAGGGGACTCTGTGACATCACCAAATGTCCCAACGTTCACATTATAGGGGTCCCAGAAGAAGAAGAGAGTCAGAACATTCATTTGAAGAAATAATAGCTGAAAACTTCCCTAATCTGGAGAAGAAAACAGACATCCAGGTCCAGGAAGCATAGAGAGTCCCTAGTAAGATGACCACAAGTTGGTCCTTTAATAATAATTAAAATGGCAGAAGTAATGATAAAGATTCAAAAGCAGCAAGAGAAGACAATTACATACAAAAGAAATCCCCTAAGGCTGTCAGATGATTTTTCAGCAAAAAACTTTGCAGGCCAGAAAGGAATGGCATGATATCTTCAAAGTGATGAAAAAAACCTACAACCAAGAATAGTCTAGCCCTCAAAGCTATCATTTAGAACGGAAGGAGAAAGTTTCCCAGACAAGCAAAATTAAAAGACTTCATCAACACTAAACTAGGCTTACAAGAAATGTGAGGCGAATTCTTTCAGTGGAAAGAAAAGGCCATACCTAGAAGTATGAAAAGTATAAAAGGAAAAAATTTCACAGGTAAAAGCAATCAGATAGAAAAGGCAGATTAATCACTTATAAATAGTATGGAGGTTAAAACACAAAGTAGTAAAATCAATTATATCTACAAAAATTAGTCAAGTGATACACAAAAAGGTATATATACAGAAAACATGGAGAGGGAAGTAAATAGTATTTTTAGATTGTGTTCAAACTTAAGTGACCATCAATTCAATATACACATAGGATGTTAGATGGGAACCCCACGGTAACCACCAATCAAAACCCTATAGTAAATACACACACAAAATTAAATCCATGCATAACACTAAAGAAAGCCATTAAATCACAAGGGAAGAGATCAAAAGAAGAAAGGAACAGAAAAGAACTACAAAAACGACCAGAGGAAAATTTTCAAAAATGGCAATAAGTGTATACTTATCAATAATTACTTCAAATGTAGACGGACTCAATGCTCCGGTCAAAAGAAACAGGACGACTGAATAAATAGAAAACCAGACCCATCTATATGCTGCCTACAAGAGAGTTCCAGCAGACCTCAAGACACGTACAGACTAAAAGTGAAGGGACGGAAAAAGATAGGCAAGTGGAAGCAAAAAAAAACATTGAGGTAGCAATACTTATATCCCACAAAAAAGACTTTAAAACAGACTGTAGCAAGCAAGCAAGAAGGGCATTACATAATGATAAAGGGATCAATCAAAAGGATACAATTGCAAATATCTATGCACCAAATATAGGAGCACCTAAATACATAAAGCAGATATTAATAGACATAAAGGGAGAAAGTGAAAGTTACACAGTAATAGGAGACTTTTACACCCCATACACATGATGGATACATTATCCATTAAAAGAAAATATAAAAACTTATATGCTAACAAATTGGACAACCCAGAAGAAATGGATAAATTTCTAGAAACACAGTCTTCCGAAGAAGAAGAAACAGAGGAGTGGGGAGTTAAGATGGTAGAGGAGTAGGGGGGACCCTAAATTGGTCTCATCCCTTGAATACAACTAGTTATCAAATCATTCTGAACACCTGAGAAATCAATCCGAGAGATGAGAAAACAAATGCTGCCGGTCTCCAAGTAGAAAAGTGACCAGCATTCGAAGGTGGGAGGTAAGGAGACGGAATCCAGTGGGTATAGCTGGGGATGCGGCAGAGCGAGGGAGCCCGCTTAAGGAGGCTACTGCGAAGTATTCTAGGCAGCGCAGTGCAAAATGGGAACTTCTGGAAGTCCGCTACAGTGGGGATGCCCCTGGCTTAAAGGTGCTCGGGTGGCAAAGCAGGGCAGAATCCTAGGAGCATGGTCTCGAGATTCCAGAGGTTAGAAGAACCGGGGTGCCGGAGTGCAGCAGCGTTTCCAGGCCTGGGAGCGCGGAAGCTGGCTCAAGACAGCGAGTCCAGGCACCCGCTTTCTGCTGTGTTGCCATAAACTGTGACCAGCTGCCTGGTGGGTGACCGCTCTCCCAGCAGGAGCCCAGCAGAAGGCACAAGTGTGGCGAGACTCCCCTCCCTCCTGGAGGACCAGCGCACAGGAGTCCGAGAAATTTGGAGTTTTGGAATTCAGTGGCGCGCTTGAGATAAAAACACCTGGTCACAGGCTAGATGAACACAGTTCTGACAGAAGCCAGGGAGACCAGCGTGATTGACTGCTTTTCTGTGAGGCCTCACTGAAGAGTGGGGGCGTGAACTTCCAGCTCCAGGGCTAGAGAGTAGGGCAGGGCCCTACTGATCCCTCGCCCCCCCCTCCAAAATCAGGGCTGAAAGCCTTCAGAGAGCAAGACAGCTCCACCTAGTGGAGTCCGGAGCCACTTACACCAAGCCCGGCCTCGGCGCACTGGAGGCCCGTTTCCACCAGGGCAAGCACCCCAGAGATCAGCACAACAGGCCCCTCCCCCAGAAGACCAGCACGAACAACCGGCTCTCACCAAGCTTACTGATCATAGAGGGCAGCAAAGCTTCAGCTCTTGGGGACACCAAGATGCCTGTTGAGCTTTTTTACCTTCAACTGTTCTTTTCCCACCTGGACTTTTTGGAACTTTATTGTGCACACGCACAGCTCAGGGGTCCAAGATTTGAGACAAATTTATCTGCAGATCCAGAGAAAGAGCCCAGATGCCCATTGAGAGATGAACGGATAAAGATGTGACACACACACACACACACACACACACACACACACACACACTGGAATATTAGCCATCAGAAAGGATGAATACCTATCATTTACACTGATGTGTATGGAACTGGAGGGGATTAGGCTGAGCAAAGTAAGTCAATCAGAGAAAGGCAATCATATGGTTTCACTCATATGTGGAATAGAAGATACAGCACAGAGGATTATAGGGGAAGGGAGGGAAAACTGAAGGGGAAGTCATCAGAGAGGGAGAAAAACCACAAGAGACTCTTAACTCCAAGACACAACTGAAGGTTGCTGGAGGGAAGGTGGGGGGGAGGATGGGGTATTTGGGTGATGGGCATTAAGGGGGGCATGTGATGTGATGAGCACTGGGTGTTATATGCAACTGATAATTTATTTAACACTACATCTGAAACTAATGATGTATGCTGTATGTTGGCTAAATGAATTTAAATAAAAACAAAAGAAGGACAGCAGGAATTAGGAGGATATCGATACTACCCTTCAAACAAGAGATACTGGAGTATGGGAGAAAACACTTATCAGCTATGAAAAGTGATGCAAAAGAAAGTCAGGATTTACTTAGGATTATCTTGAAAAGATACCAAAGGTACAGGAAGGTTATTTTACTATGAAATATGTGTGTGTGGCGGGGGGGGGGGGCAGTGGTCCAGAAGGCATCACAGAAAGGTCTGGGAGAGAGCTCGGCTGAGGTACACTCAGAGCAGTATGAGAATGAGACGTCAACAACAGAAGACTCGTTAGAAGATTGGTGAGATGTCTCATGCTTGTAACTAAAGGATTATAAACATAAAAGGCACGGGTAAACCTGGCAGGCTCTGAGGTGCCCATTTGCACAGCACTCCTGCTTTGGTGGCAGCACGGACCCTCATGGTGATCGCTAGGTAACTGTCCTAGACTCCAAGACAGGAAGAGCCAGGTCCGGCCCTCAACTATGGTAGGTGCGGGACTTGGCTCTTCCCGGCCTGGGGTCTGGAAGAGTTTACACAGGAATCATCACGAGTCCCACAAGAAGCTAACAGGATTTCCTAGAGAATCGTTAGTTCCACGTGTGGGGCAGGAGAACTCAGAAGGGAGCCGGAGACAGCTTGCTGTTGTCAGAACATAGGAATGCCTTCGGAGGTAACTGAGATAATATTTCTTAAAAAGATAAGGAATCCCTGCAAATCAATTAAAAAATACAAACAACAACAAAAATGAGCAAAAGATTTGATCAGACAGTTCATGAGAAGACATATGAAAAGCCAATAAGCATAAGAAAAGATGTTTAGCATCTTTTGTCATCAGGGTAATGAAAAATGAAAACCACGAAAAAATATCCCTTGAGTGGTTAAAATTAAAAAGACCAATATACTCAAATAAAAAAATTTTTTAAAAATCAAATGTAGCAAAATGTTAATAATTAGTGAATCTGGGTAACAAGTATTTGAGAATTCTTTACTTTTTTTTTTTTAAGAGAGAGAGAGAGTGAGCATGAAAAGGGGGAAAAGGGCAGAGGGAGAGGGAGAAAAAGAATCTTATGCAGGCTCCACGCTGGCCCAGCATGGAGCCTGATGCAGGTCTCAATCTCATGACCCTGAGATCATGACCGGAGCTGAAATCAAAAGTTAGATGCTTAAGTGACTGAGCCATCCAGGTGCCCTGGGAATTCTTAACTTTTAATGCAACTTTTCTCTAAGTTTGAAATTATTTCAAATTAAAAATAAAAATAAATTATACCATGAACCTAAAACTATTTGATATCTGGGGGGAAAAGGGGGAAAGGACTGATAGTGAAAGTGCTGGCAGTGTGTGGATTATGGGGAAATAAGAGTTTCTAGAATACTGCATAGGTGGAGAACATATTTTCAAGGACCTGCTATGGACTCTGTTGTCTCCCCACAGATGAGGACATAGCCTTGCTGATCTTGGTTCAAAGATGGGAGGAGACAGGAATTCCACATCAGTTAGCAGCATAATAGCTCACATCCTAACTCTCCTGCTGATAAGTATAACTCTGTAAAAACATAGAAAAAGGTGCTTTGAATTCACTGGAACTCAATCAAAAGCAGGCAAATAATGGAGAAGATATGACCCTGAAAGAATGGAAACACATTGAATGAGCTCCACATTTAGTTGGCTTTTCCTCTGAAGCCCCTTCCATTTGTGTGACGAACCAGACAGAGAACTCAAGCGGAAGGCTATAGCTTCATTGGGCTGAAAATTCAGAGGACAGAGATGGGGTGGCTACGGAGGCTGGAAACTGAGGAAACATGGGAGAGAGGAGAAGGCATAGTGAAGGAGGCTCTGGATCTGCAGATAAATTTACCTCAAATCTTTAACTGACCCCTGAGTTGTGCATGTGCACAGTAAAGCTCCAAAAACTCCAGGTGGGAGAAGAACAGTTGAAGGTAAAAGAGCTCAGCAGGCAGCAGCGGGTCAGTACCTGAGATTGAGTCATGTTACAGAGGCTCACTGAATAGCTGAGGCTTTGCTGGAAAACCCAGAAGTACAGACTCGGCCTCTGGACTAAGATAAACCAAACAGACCTACTCCACAAATTCTAAAACCAAGCTTCCACAAAATCAGGATGATAAACTGGTAATTTAGCTGTGTCTGCAAGAACAAAAATGAGGCCAGCCTCTATGGGAAGCACTCCCTTAAACTAGCAGTTCTCAAACCTTGGGAGACTCCAAAGCACTTTAGTTTATGTGTGTGATATCTACCAATATTTCACTGTGTTATAAATTAAAACTAAAAAGGAAAAAAATCTCATTTATAATTGCATAAAAAAGAATAAAATACCTTTAAAAAACAATAAAATACTTAAGAATAAATTTAACTAAGGAGGTGAAACACCTGTTCACTGAAAACTATAAGACAACGAGGAAAGAAATTGAAGGAGGACAAAAATAAATGGAAAGGTATTCCATACTCATGGATTGGAAGAATTAATATTGTTAAAATGTCCATATAACGCAAAGCAATCTACAAATTCAATGTAATCCTTATCCAAATTCCAATGGCATTTTTCATGGAAATAGAACAAACAATCCTAAAATTTGTGTGGAACCACAAAAAACCCCAAATAGTCAAACCAATCTTAAGAAAGTAGAACAAAGCTGAAGCACCATGTTCCCTGATTTCAAACTGTATTACAAAGCTATAATAATCAAAACAGCATGGTATTAGCATAAAAACAGACACACAGATAAATGGAACAGAATAGACAGTCCCTAAATAAACCCACACATGTATGGTCAATTAATTTATGACAAAGGAGTCAAGAATATACAATGGGGAAAGGATAATCTCTTTAATAAATGGTGTTTGGAAAACTGGACAGCCATATGCAAGAGACTGAGACTGGACCACTATCTTATGCCATACATAAAAATTAACTCAAAATGGATTAAAGACTTGAATGTAAGACAAAAACCATAAAACTCCTAGAAGAAAACATAGGCAGTAAGCTCCCTGACATTAGTCTTGGAGAGGATTCCTTGGATCTGATTCCAAAAGTAATAGCAACAAAAGCAAAAATAAACAAGTGGGACTACATCACACGAAGAGCTTTTTACACAGCAAAGGAAATCATTTTTAAAATAAAAAGGCAACCTACTAAATGGGAGAAGACATTTGCAAACCATATAGCTAAAAAGGGGTTAGTAGCCAAAATATATATAGAACGCATACAACTCAAAAGCAAAAACCCCAAACAATCCAATTAAAAAATGACTACACCAAAAACTAATGATGTACTATATGTTGGCTAATTGAATTTAAGAAAAATGAGTGGAAGATCTGAACAGAAATTTTCCCAAAGAAGACCTATAGATGGCCAACAGGTATGTGAAAAGATGCTTGGTACCACTCATCATCAGGGAAATCCAAATCCCAATCCCAAGGAGATCTCACCTCACATCTGTCAGAATAGCTAGAATTAGAAAGACAAGAAATAAAAGTGTTGACGAGGATGTAGAGAAAAAGGAACCCTCACGCACTGTTGGTGGGAATGCAAACTGGTGCAGCCACTGTGGAAAACAGTATAGAGGTTCCTTAGAAAATTAAAAATAGAACTAATATGTGATCCAGCAATTCCACTTCTGGGTACTTACCCAAAGAAAACAAAATCACTCTCTCAAGCAGATATAAGCACCTCCACATTCCCTGCATTATTTACAATAGTCAAGATATGGAAACAATCTAAATGTCCATTAATGGATGAAGAAAATGTATCTGTGTGTATAAGTGTGTGACAAAGCACACATTGGTGGTTGTTGGGGGTGGGGGATTGGGGGTGGGTGAGATGGGCGAAAGGGATCAAATGGTAGAAACTTCTATATATAAAATAAGTCGCTGGGATTACTGTACACCATGGCAATTAGAGTTAACAATACTGCATTCCATATTTGAGAGTGGCTAAGAGAGTAAATCTTACAAGTTTTCATCACAAGAAAAAGATTTTTCTAACCATATATGGTGACAGATGTTAAAAAGACATTGTGATCATTTTGCAATATATACAAATATTGAATAGTGTTGTACACTTGAAACAATGCCAGTTATACCTCAAAAATAATATGGGTATAAAAAATTATAGCATTCTTGGCATTATATATCAAGTATAACTCAATAGGAGGCTAAAACAAATTTTAAAAAACTGTATTCTAATTCACTTAGAAAAAATAATAACCTCATATGTCAACATAGATATATTTTTTAGAAAATTAAATATGCTTCTCAAAACAAAAGTGAGGTAAGTGGCATTATTTTACATTATTGCAAGTGTTTTCAAAGTTTTCCATGAAAGCAGACAGCTAGATTCTCATATATACTTTTCCATTCGGTCTGCTGTAGTATCAATATATTGTTTTGACTGAAGCATATAAAGAAAATCTGGTTTCACAGAGATATATATTTGGACAAGAGGGGAGTATTTTAATAGCTTATTTATGTAACTGGATGCTTTTCTTTGACCTTTCACCAAAACTCAGTACGTAGTAGTTCCTTAAAGATTAACGTCAATATGGAAAAGCTTCTATACTCTATTGCTTGAGTCCACTGGTCTATCTTGCACTTTGAATGGATCTTTTACCCATGCATGATTTTCTGACTTGTACATTGGTCGTTTAGAAAATACTGGTTCACTGAGTCAGGCACACCTTCCAAAGGTCGTTTTAATTTGTTCAACAATATCAAAAAAAAAATTCACATTAGTTAAGGCCATCATCAATCTTATCAGAAAAGTCTCTCAGCATTGGGAAGCTGTCACACTCACAAAGGTGTATACAAGTTTTTCAAAATTCAAATTTCCACATCAAAGCTCAAATTTTATAATTGTCAATAAATACTGTCAGTGGTTTTTCTTGAAGTGACAAGCTCACTTTGTTCATTTTTGAGAAACTGTCCGCCCAATCCTCAAGACTAACTATGGTTTATCTGTTATTCATTCTTTAAAATAATGAAATGGTGAAAAATGGTGAAAAATGCAGCCAGTTCAATTTGCAGCTCAAAGGCACAGATGCTTTTCCTTGTGACAACCCTTGTACTTTGGCATGCACAAAAAAATCAAAAACATGTATATGAAGGTAAGATTTAATAATGCTAATAATTTTTACTGCTTCATGAAGGATTTTCTTCAAAGTGTTATCCTATGTATTTACAATGAGTGCATAAAGGCAAAGAAACACATTGCTTTGATTCATGCTACAGTGCCTGCAGTTTTATTCACCGTGCTTCTGGACCATTGGTGCAAATGTCAGCACAGTGAGAAAAGCAAGTAAGGAACATCACTTTGACCTTGCTGACCCCTTGAAAAGGTTTTAGGACACCCAGGGGTCTGCAGACCACACACTGTGAACTACTTCCCTCAACAGAAGCGCATGGATGTTTCTGGATGTGACAGAATTCTGGAACGGTGACATGAGCTTGAGTAGAAAGGAGTGGAAGCGTACCAAAAATCTGGCTCTTTTCTTAACTCTGACAGGACTCATGCAGAGTGTTCCTGGTACCTGTGTGCCTTGTAGACAAGGGGAAGTCCCTTCAAATGTGTTGCATGTCTTCCTGTTTTCTGCAGCTATCTTTCTTTCAATAAATTCTATATCCTTCACTAAATTAATCAGAAATTAAGAGCAGGGATGAGTGGACTCTTTTGGCCCCTCAAGAATCCAAACTCTACTAACACAATATAATAATAATAAAAAAAGAATCCAAACTCTAACACTGCACACGCGCTATTTCATTTAATCTTCCCCCAAAGTCCCAAATATTTCATTTCCTTCCAGCTTTACTTGCTTTTTAACAACATTAAATTTGAGCCTCAAAGTAACAGAAGAAACACTGGAAGGTTCTTCTTAGCTTAGTGCCCTAAGGTAAGGGGCATGTTTTTTTGTTTTTTTTTTTTTCCGCAGGACCTGCGAACACCACACGCTTGGCCCACGAGTTCTCCCGATATCCTTTCTGTTAGTCCTTCTTGACCTTGGATGCACACTAGCATTACTTGGGGAGCTTTAAAAAATACTGATGCCTTGGTGCCATCCCCAGAGATGATGATGTAATTTGCCTGGGGGATTCTTAAAGTCTCCGAGGGGATTCGCATGGGCAGCCAGGGATGAGAACTACTGCTTTGGATGAGGTGAGAAGGATGTCGGTATAATCAGCGATAGAGACATTTACCGAAGTCACTGCTTCCCTGCCTCTGGCCGACGTCTACGGTACGCACTGCAAAGGGAGAATTATGCCTGACTCACGTAAAAGGTAGCACTGGTTTCTCCTTAGGAATAAAAGCATAGGGAGGACGCAAAGGCATCCAGCTTTGTTAATCAGAACCAATTTCATTGGCAAATGTGCAGAGTGAAGAAGCGTGTCTATTATGGTGTCATTTCTGAAGATGCTCAGCTCTAGGATTTGTTTTCCTGTTTGTTCTATGGCTGCATCAGAGCTTGGGTGACATTTGATCTCTGTGCCCAGAATCTGGATCTTTTGTTTCACCTGTCTGTCTCCCCAACAGAAGGAACGAGTTTTCCAGCAGGATGGTGCTGTACTTAGGCACCAGTGTTCTGAGACTAACAAGCTGACTTCAAATGGAACTGAAATGCTGTCACCTGTCAGGTCACAGTTCAAATCTGAATCCTTCTGAGTATCTTCCAGTGTGTCTCTTAGTTTCATGGAATTCCATTTGACTCTTGGGCAGGCGATTAAGTGGGTTTCTGAGGCCCTCTGAGACTAAGCATGGAGTCCAAGGCTTGATGAGAGGAGCCACCCCTTTCTTGGAATATTGGAACAAGAAGAGTGCTTTCATTTCTCGACAAGTGGCAGCCATTTTAGGAGATGGTCCTGGGGAGGGACTGAGTTCCAGGGCCCTCTAAAGTGATGCTTCTCGAAGTGTAGTTCTACTGGCTGCTGTTTCCTGGACCATTTGCTACTGGTTCGCGAAGAGATAGGGAGCTGGCCCCAGAATGTAAATGCGCAGTGTCGGTAAATGCGTCATTTGGTTTGGCTCAGATTTTTTGACAGCAAAACCTTCTCAGCAGAGCTCCTCATTTTATTACGGACCAGTGCTCTGAGTAGCACTGCTCTAGAGGAGAACCAGGGGTGAGACACTTGGTCCTTCGTCTCTATGGGGACAATTACAAATTAGGGAAAGGAAACACAGTAGACTTTTCCAAAGGCACAGCTCTTATACTCGCCCGACTAGACTCGGTCTTTGCTAGATTTCTGTAATAAGACAGCCTATGCAGGTCCAATCAGGAGTTGAGCCAAAGGACTGAGGAATTCTAGACTAGCAGCCTAGACTAAGTAAGGTCTGACGCTGTAAATAAGGCTGTCTATTAAAAATAGGCTTGGCCAAAATATACGCCAGTTGTTACCCAGCGCAGTGGACGTGAGCTAACTGCAACTCCGGAGGGACCGGATGTGTTTCCAGACTTGTGGGCCATCGTCTTCTTGTAGAAAGCTCTGAACTCAGTTCACGTCGGGTCACAAACGACAACAACAGTACCCACATCGGTAGCCTCCGCTTTAGAGCTACCTCACTTCTGAGAAATGGAATGACTACATAGTACGTTAATGTTCTAGCCCTGGGGTAACAACTGGGAATCCTGGGCAAGGCCGTGACCTTCTCATTGACTATCCATCTCAAGACTGAGAAAGAGCATCTAAGTACTTAGGAAGAATCAGTGTTGACTCTGGTTTTTCCGGTTTATTCTGAACACACCATCTGTCATACCACTATACCGTATCTGTCTTTGAGACGAGCTGCACTATGAATGCTAATCATTCAATGATTCATTCATTCACCAGGGACATCACAACTAGCATAGTTCATTGATTCTAAGATGCACATTTTTTCATCTCTGAAGTGGGGAGTGTCTTACAATCGAGGACATCCTTTTTAGTCAACGTCCTGGTGGGAAACAGCAGACTCAAATGGGAATTGAAGGGGACATAACGAAAAGATTATAACGGTGTGGGCATGGTAAAGGAACTCAGGGAGGGCTACTGCAGCACTTCAAAGCCAGCAGCATCAGAGGATATCCACCACCCTGGGCTTGAAGGGTAAGGGGAGGGAGTGATCGGCAGAACCCAGACAGAACTGTACATATTTGGGACAGACCACCTAAGAGGAGCTGTGGCAGAAGAACACAGCCTCTAACAGCCTTCAGCCGCGCAGGGAGGGAGTATGGGGAATGAACACCCTGAACTTTCTCTCCTCTTGTCCTCTCATCTCCACTATTGGCTCCAGTTGGCCAAACTCAACTGAAAACCAAAGGAGCAAAGCACAGAACAATTTGGAAAAGCACCCGATACATAATAATAGGTGCTCAAGGTGCATCGCTTCGGAACCTTTCCCTCATCACTACCTGTGATTCATGCAGGGGCGTGCAGAGGGAGCTCCGGTGTCAGGGTTCAGACAATCTACAGGAAGCTAAGGGAGCAAGACCCGCACCGCTGGTCAGATTCAGCAGCGGAGCACCGAGAAGAGTTGTGTTCGACATCATCCTCGCCTGAGAAACAAAACCCAGCCACTCGCTCCATCTGCGTGTGTCAATTCAGCAAATGTGCTTTTCTCCAAAGACAAATAAGTATAAAAAGAGGAGGCACGGGTAACATACCATCAGTCCTCAAGGATATACAAGCCATCTTCGAGTACTTGGGAATAACTTGCAATAGAACACATTAGAGATATTAGGAAAGCGAATTTAATGAAAAAGACATCAAACTTTGCAGCAAGTACAGGGTGGCACAAAGCTTTGGTTTGGGGTACATGTCCCATGCAGCAGCTTGAAAGTAGGCATGTTACACATTTAAGTATTGTTACTGATTTGGCACTGAACAAGGCAAGACAAGTAAATAGGAACAGTTGTTTAGAGCCATCTATGGAACCAAGAAAATCAGTAAAATGAATGCAGCCCTCTCATCATCTCCAGGGGATTTGAAAACTCGTTATTGTTTCCTAGAGTTTTCCATCCTTTCCTCTCTATTTGAAAACAAAGACGCTGTATTGTAAACCTAAAACCGTGTTAAGAGGGTCGATCTCACGTTGAGTGCTCTTGCTACAATTAAAAAAAGAAAGAAAAACAAATGAACTATCAAGGCAGAAAAAGCCAAGGAGAAACCTTAAATGCATCAATAAGCGAAACAAGCAAGTCAGAAAAGGCCACATATCACATGATTTCAACTCTATGACATTCTGAGAAACGGACAAGACACTACAGAGACGGTAAAAAGATGAGCGGTTGCTACAGGTTGGAGCACAACGGATTTCTACGGCGCCGAAACTATTCTGAAATTGCAGATACACGATATTTTGTCAAAACCCACAGAACTGTAAGACACCAAGAAGGAACCCTAATATAAACTATGAACTGTAATTAATAACGATATACCAAAACTGATTCATCGATTGCAATAAACGTATCCCACCCCGGCGTTCGTCAGAGGAGAAACTTGCAGGGGAGGGGCACTGGTATATGGGAACTCTCTGTACTTTCTGCTCACTTTTTCTGTAAACCTAATACTGCTAGGCTTAATACAATCTACAGATTTAAAAGCAAACGAAGAGATCAACTTCCTATCTGAGCAGGAGTTGAGAAGAGTAAATGGACAGCCAAAGCAGGTGGGTGCCAGGGACAAAGCAGAAATGAACAGACTCGCAGGTAGGGGACCCAGGCTTTGGCAGTTTGTAAAGTTAACCCTCTTTTTTCTTCCCCAGGAGAGCCCCTGTTTTCAGTGTCCCAGGGACCCAACGATCTTTAGCTGTTCTTAGGATACTGAAGCTGTGTCTTCCTTCTCCAGCCTGCTAAACTCTTTGACTCATCTTCAGGCCCAGGGGAACAAAACAAAACAAAACAAAAAACAACAACAACAAAAAAAACAAAAACAAAACACAAACCCAACCTGCTTGTGACAACCACACTCAATCTAGGAACGGGGATCTAGTGCATTCAGTTGGGCCAATTCTTGCCCTGACGATGTGGTGCCCCCCCTGAGAGGTTGTTTAAATATCTGTATAATATTTGAGAACACCTGCCGGGTGGAAGGGGTACAAAGGAAACCCCCAATGGAGGTAATGCCCCCCCCCTTCCTACATCCTTAGCAAGTCACATCTGGCCCAAATTGCATTCCCTATTCAACAAAACAAAAGCCATGCCTCCAAACAGACCTTTCTTAGAATTTATCAAACACGAATTGCTCTTCAGGCAGGGGGTCTCCTCCTCGCTTATCTACTGAAACAGACATAATTTCTTCCTGCTAATACCCTACTCTTCCTTAGAGAAGTTCACCACCTCATTACCTTTTCCGGGACGGTTAGTGCCCCTTATCGCTTGGCACCCTGGGAAGTAGCCAGGGCAGTCCCCACCCAACCCGCAAACGGGCTTTGTGCATTCAGACGCTTTGCAAGCCTATGACTCTGACGGAGCTGGGTTTGGAGGTGAAAGGAAAAAGGTGAAAATTAACAATATTTCCATTAATCCATATGGAACAAAAGCCTTCTGGGCATCTCCGAAGGTTCCTATATACACCCCTTCAGTCAGAGGGACAATGTAAGAAGATATTTAGGAATTAAGGAGGAAGGATTAATTGGCGGTGATGAGGCAGGTCAAAAGCAAAAAGATTCAGGACAGCCTAGACATCTATTTATTCACGTCAACTGAAAGCCAGTGATCTCTCTTCAAAAATGTCCATTTATGAATAATGAACATGGGGAAGCGAGAGAAAAGAACCATTCATGGTGGACATAAACTGCCTTGTACTGGAATGGCTCCCTCCCTTCCTTGTGTCCAAATGAGAGAGATTTAAAAAGTTGTATAGTTGGGACTCATCCCTTCTCATGGATTTGCACAAACAAGTTTCAACTTTCTTAAGACAAAAGGAACCTTTGGCTAAGCAGAAAAAAATGCATGGAAGGAGCAATCAGATTCCTTCCCCAAAGTAAGCAGATCTAACGATAAAGGGATGAAACTACAATATTTAGATTCAAACACATATCTAGTTCCCTGCCCTTCTAGAAGGAGACCATTTTTTCCCTCACAAATGCCAATGATTTAAACTTTTGCTTTAACTATAATAATATTTTATTTGCTTGCTCTATTGGTTTTTGCCTCCACCAAGGAAAAAGGAAAGCAGAGATAAGTCTCCTTTTGTGCTGAAATACTAAAGAGAAAGATATGATCTACTGCCCTATATGAGTGTTCTGTCATTTACAGGCAATACTAACTATATATTCTACTTCCCTTTTCCAAATAGGAAAGGAACCCTCTACCAGAATAGTTTGATAACTTCTGGCGAGGTGAATGAGGTATAACTGCTAATCTTTGAAATGCTATGCATTCCTCATAATGACAACAATAGTTTGTGTTTCTATGGAAACTGTTTCAACAGCATGGTACATTTCCTTCTGCAAATAAAAATCATGATCCTGAACCACATCCCTGGGAGGAAGGCAGGCGTGATCTCCCTGGCACAAAGGACAGGCAATGGGCCACGGAAAGAGATGGTCCTCACAATGGAAGAGGGTGTTAAGGAAAAGTGTGGCAACATGGTTTGCTTGCAGATTCCACAACCTATTAACAAAAAATGGACCACAGTTTTTCTCTCCATCAAAAAAACCACATTTTGAAATATTTATTATCTAGTCAGATGAAGCAGGAAATTCCAGCCTAAAAATAAATAAATTACTATCACCCACAATGGGTAACGTAGCACAAAATAAGGGTTTTTTTTTTCTTTCTTGTATCTCTGCTGTACACTGGAAACCACCTCATTGTACATAGAATAATTAAGTCCTAATGAAGCATTCAGGAAAAGAAGGGCCTAAGAGATTATGAATCACAGAGTGCTGTAACTAGCTCATCAATGACATTTTCCCCCCACAGTGCGTTAAAATTTACAAAGCATATTTACATATATTACTTAATTTCATGTCTTCAGTAACTCCAAGCTAGCCCAGTTATTTCTATTTTATAGGCAAACAGATCAAGGCCTAGATTGGATAATTGACTTGACCGAGGTCATGTAGCTGGTAAGTAGTCAAGACTTGAATTAATATCATCTGAGTCCATGGTTAGGCTCCTTCCTCCTCCCCATGATGCCTTGCAATGAACAACGTCCAGGTTAGCCAAATCCAATCTGCCATCATGACACAGAGTTAGTCCAAATAATACAGTAGAGTTATTTTGTCCTCTAATGCATTGTTTCTCAAACTGTGATCCATTTGTATTAGAATCACCCAAGAATCTTGATAAAAATGATGGACATTCCTGGAGATTTTGTTCAGTAGGTTTGGAGCAATGCTGTGGAATCAATGTATTAAATTCACATTCCAGATGATTCAGACAATCCTTTGGAATCCTTGATGTGGCCCAGTTTCCATGGCCATTGTTCAAACTTTGCCAGATCCAATTTTTGTGATAGTGTTGCCTGGGCAGATTTCCTCCTCCTATTTGTTTTCCTTAATTTCAGAGGCCAAAAATGGTGCCATTGTGGAAGGAAAGCCCTTCTGCCAGCTTCTAAGGGCAATGGTCAGTTTGACGTGAAATAGCTACATGGAGCAAAAATAAACATTGATCACAGTCCCCAATGCCATAGGCTTTTACTCTGTGGTACTTCTGGGATGACTTGATATTTTGATCTCCTTTGTTTCTAAAAGTGGGATTTGTCCTTATTTCTTCCATAGCTTTCTCCTCCCCCACCAAATAGGAAACTTAGGGTAGCAGGTGATGATGAGACTAATATTGCTGTGAATCAGGTGGGCTGAATTCATCCATTATTTACTTAGGTACTTAATGATTATTGGTCATAGATTTGTATAAGTTTATTAAGGAAAAAAGAGGCCAGGAATATGAAGTCCCATCAAAATATCTTTGTTTTTGGCATTTTTGTGACCTGGATATCTACACCCTGATGATCCCAGTTACAGTGACAATGTGAATGAAATGAGAGCTGATAAATCATCTTCCACGTGTCCTGCAAGTGCTGTTGACCAACTGAATGGATAAAGGCAGGCTTTAAAGCTTGCCCATGTCCCTTTACAACTTGTCTGATTCAGCTGAGGGAAAACTGAGGGCTGAGATCTCCAAACAAGGAGGAGGACGCTCCAGGCAAGGCCACAGTCTCTTCTGAGAAGGTGACACAGAGAGCTGGGCTGGAGAGCACCCGCTGTGCTTTCATCTGTGCTGAGACAGGGTGGGGTGAATAGTCTTGGGTTGTAACTCTAATACTTACAGTGACCGGCTAGATGACGGTACGAGGTCCTGAGACAGGGTGTGCTGAAGTAGATAGAAATGGGTACAAGGGGAGGGCTGGAATGAAGAGTTCAGTCCTGACTGTGTTGAAAACATGAGCTATCCTGGTGGATATGTCACATAGGCAGTTGGCTCTGGGTGTGGGGCTGAGAGGAACAGTCTGGGCTGGAGATGTGAGTATATAAAACCACAGAGGCACCGTACATGATAACGCCTGAGAGGGTGTATGAAGAGAGGAGGAAAGAAAGATCAAGCACTGAAGAGTCCAGTGTTTATCACTGAACGATCTTTAGCAGAGAAGCAGAGGGAGCAACTAATGAAACACAGAAAGTAGGCATATATGATATCACAGCAGGCCTCTACCGACGGACCATTGCATCGTTTCCTAGCTTTTGCAATAAATACTTCATACGTGCTCATTTCTCACATCTGTATCTGTCTCTGTAGGATAAATACTCAAAAGTGGAATGGCTGCATAATACACATGTCTCATTTTGAATGTGAAAGTGCTGGTGTTTGAAAGAAAAGTTTGCTCAGAAAAGCCACCAAATGTAGATAGCGGAGTTAACCATATTTAAGGTGGCATTTGATAGGCGTGGTTAAACAAATTTGCTATATCCCTATAACGTAATACCCTCTAGCCATAAGAATGAGGCTATCAATCATTTCTGCTATGGAAGAGAAAGAAGGTAGGCTTTTCACAATTTTGAACTATTGAAATTTTCTGCCATTCACAGATATTACCTATATTTTAAAATATTTGTACTTCTACACAATACTTAGTAAAACAGAGTGACCTGAAGATCAACTTGCCCTTTCTTTCTGAGAGCAACACCACAGGACTTCTGCATACCTGGGTTTTTGCCTTATGGAAATACCCAGTTAGATACAGGATTTTATGAAGCCATAATACAGAGAATTGCTCTAAAAGTGGCAAAGGTCTGAACACATAGAGTTTACGCTCATCTAGAGGTCAAGCTATAAATTTTGGAATTTATTATTTTGCCACTTTTATTATTAGAGACTGTACTACTTTATTTTGTTTACATTGGAGAGGTCTCCAGACTTCACCAGCATCACCCTCTCGTGTGCCCTAAAAATGTCACCGAAGACAGAATGAGTCAGATCAAGTCTGAAGACAATTTTTCCAATATAGGAAGTAGTGATGATCTTAACAGTTTTTGTTTCTAAGAAGAGTGGCATAGGGATATGAGTGTTGAGCTTAAAAAAGAATGTTCCATATGTACTAAACTATGCTAGACCAATAACTTCAATGTTGGAGAACTAGCCCAGTTTTGAATAATAGTGAAAACGGACTGCTTATTCCCAAGAATAATGCTAAATATATTCTTAATTCAGTTTCTAAAATTCAAGAAGAAATTCAGAATATGGAAAAATTAGCTTGAATAAGCCTGAAGATGATTCTAGCTTTCTTAGCACTAAAATTCAGTTTCTATCCTTTCGAAGATTTTATATGAATTCAAGTGAAAAAATGAGCTGAGGGGCTAGACTAGAACTCCAGAAGGAGTTCAGTACTTCAGTAGAAAGAACTTCAGTACTTTATACTGAAATAATCTGACTCTGCTCCACCTTCCTTCATCTGTGTCCTCTCGTCCACCCTGATAAGCATAAGATTATGCCAAAGGTTACAGTGGAAAGAATACTGGCCGATAATCATACCCTGGATTTAAGTCTGGATACAGTCATAGCTTCTATATGATCTTGGGCAAGTCATTTCAGCTCTCTTGGGCCTTCAGATTTGGATTATGCAAAATGAGGAACCAGGTCTGAGGTACCTTTCAGCTTCAACCGCCTTTACACCTAAGTTGGGTAGCTAATCTGAAATCCCAGGTAACAGAAGGTACAGTAGATTGAACTACTGGCCAGGACTCTTCTTCCCTCCTTGCATCCTTACCCTTGCCGGGGCTTCACTGTGAGCGGAGTGTATTTCCCTGCCTCTTGATTTGACGCTTGGCCATATGACTCCTTTGGCCAACGGGATATCAGTAGGTGTGACACAAGCAGGGGCTCAACATGTACATTAGTTCTTATTCCCTCGTAGTTAGTGGCTTCAAATATTTTATAAAAAAAATGTTTACAGTGGAGCTCTCTGATTGCTAGGTCATGCCTAGGGTGACACCACATCTCAATTTTCCCAGATCGATCCTGGTTTACATCTGTTATTCGGGTAGAAAGATTTAGTTCTCTTCACTCTCAAAAGTGGGCTGATAGAGATCACAAATTATACAGTCACCATAGAAAAACCTGTCCGTTCATCCTGAAGACTCACCTGGTAAATCCACAAGTTTGTTACAATAACAGGGCCATCCCCTGTCCAAGCAGCCATCTCCACAAGGCCTTTTTTTTTTGGATTATGGGAATTCCCAGGGTGAGAAAAGGTAGTCAGTGTCCCTTCTTACTCTTCAAGTGATCTACATTATGAGTGGCCCCTTTATCCCTCAAACCATTTTAGGAAATGCAAAAGAACTCATTAACAGAAAAAGTTTAGGGAGTCCAAATTTCAACAGTAGTTTCAAAGAAGCTTGTACCATTTCCCTTATGGTATAAAGCCTGTGAATCATTGCAGTTTGCCTGTTGACAGGACAGTGTGCCACGCTTTCTATCAGCCAATCAAAAAGGCCCTGGCCCTGGACACATAGAGGTACATGCTCTTTTAGACACTCGGCAGGGCCCTAAATGTTCATAACGCTGACATCTCTCCCCACGTGTCCCAATACCCTCAGGGGAGAAATGGCAGGGAAGCAGAATCCCAGGTCCCAAGACCGATACTGGGATGAAACGGCAGCCAGACAGTGCCTGGAGGCCTCACTTTGGACACTGGTACCTTCAGAGCCTACACTTCCCCATGCTGGCCCGGAGCATGAGTACACCCTCGACGGGAGTCCCAGGATTGTCCGCCATCTTCTGCCATAGACGTTGCTCCTCCCCCTGAGAGTCCATCCAATCCACACTCTTCCCATTGCTCACACCTAAGAAAAGGACAAGGGAGCATTACACTTCACAGATGAAATGTTTTGATCTTCCTGAAGACACCTCTCAACCTCTGAGGGGGCCTTATCGAGCAGAGTCTTTCACTGGCTTGCTTTCACTTACCCTATCTAGTGAGAAGTGCTAGAACGACAGACTCCCTTTGCAGTCGGCACTACTCTCTTCTGCCAAGATAATGAGAAACAAATCAGGATGGCCCTCGTGGCTCATTTCTTCCCCGGCTTTGGTAGCTTGTCAGAGAGCTGGCTCATCGGGGCTGAGTTAACATGACATAAGAACCGGCTGAAGTGGGCTCTGAGGCTCTCCTTTTTTAACAAGGCCACTTCTCTGACCTGAGGAGTTTTCGGTTTAGGGGTATAGATATTTTTGGCTCTCTTTATAACTAAGCACAGCACCACAGAGCTGGGGTTGTTCTTAACAGGAGTATTGACCACGGTGCTTGCAGACCCTCTATGTCTGACGTAAGTTATGGGATAATGAGGGTCTTGGGGGAGGGGGCTACACGTGCTCTGCCACCGTCATTTCCCTCCAATCCGCCCTGTTGTGGTTGTGTCTTGTGGCATCAGCGGCGTGTTTCCACGATCTGTTTGAACAACGTTAGATGTTATTTTTTAGGGGGGACAATGATTTCCTTTCAATTCAACCAGAGAGTCATCTGAGAAAAGGATGAAGTAAAGTTGGTCTTAGAAGTAGTTCTCTCCCCTATCAGAAGCCTGTGCTGTCTCAGTGATCCTCTCCTGAGAAAAACCTGAAATAACACCCATGAAAGTAGTTGAAATTCACCTAAAGTGTAAGTGATATTTATAGAAGTACTGAATATAAACATTATATATCCTAAACTTATAGCCAAAAGATATAAACTTATGTGGCAGTATTTTTATTTTAACAATGAGCAGATTCTTGGCTAAAGGAATGGAGCATCTGCAATAATTTCGGGAATCAGCTAAGCTGAAGCAACATGAATATCTACTACATATTAACTTGCAGGAACCATTCTCCCGCCCCATGCCTAGTCACAGACCATCTCAGGGTCCCCAAGTCCCTCAAGTCCCTCACCGGTTCCAGAATTCAAACGAACTCCTCCCAGAAAGATGTTGCTTGAGAAGGCCTCCTTGTCCCAGACGGTAAGTTCTAGGCAAACATTCTTTATGTCCTGGGGGTTGAGGCCACTGAACATGAACGTATGATTCCACTGAGGGTTAACACTCTTCTTTATCACCAGAGTTTTGTGCTTGGTAGCTTTGCTATCATCTGGGAGCAGGTAGCTGCAAGAGAAAATGCAATCAAGCGATCGGTGAAACAGAAAATGGCGTCCTTGAGTAGTTATTTCAATTCCCCATAATTCTTGCTGCATGTGTGTGTGTATTTGAGTTTTTCTTCAAGGTTCTTATATGCTTAAGTCTAGTTTTAAGTGGAACGTTTTGTTTATTTTAAGTAGGACAGTAGTGAAATGCCTACACTCTCCTTTCTAATCCTATTTTGGTCCTTCCCTCGTCTTGAAATGAAAGTATCTCCTGTAGTAGGTACTTACAATAAAGAAGACACATTGCAACCCTTGAGATTTCATTTCACATACCAGGAAGAGACAACTTATCCCTCGATATTCATTCTCTCCTTATTCTTTAAAACACCATTTTTTTAAATTTAGGACAAGATTGCCCAGAATAAAGACTACATTCCTAGCCTCCCCTGCAGCCAGTATAGCCATGTACCAAGTTCCAGCCCAAAGGATATAGAAAGTGGTTCTGCATGAAGTTTCTGGGAATTGTCTTGACAGCTGGAATTTGGTTAGGATAGCTGAAACTCTAGCAGTGATCTTGGCCCATGAGGGGGTTACCATAACAAGATAGAAGAAATATGGGTCCCTAATTATCATGATGCTTTCATACCTGCCCTAGATGCTTTACCTTTTGTCTTTCTTTACATGTGAGAGAAAAAACTTTGTTTTCTCATGCTCTCTTTCCTTTTTAAAAATTTATTTATTTTGAAAGAAAGGGGGGAGGGAGAGAGAGTGCGAACATGTGGGGGAGGAGGAGGAGAGGGAGGGAGAGAATCTCAAGCAGAATCCCTGCTGAACACAGAACCCTATGTGGGGCTCGATCTCAGGACCCCAAGATCATGACTCGAGTCAAAACCAAGAGTCGGGTGCTCAACCGACTGAGCCACCCAGGCGCCCCCTTTCTCATGCTCTCTTAAAAAAAATCTGAGGTTCCTTTAAAATATGCTCAATATTTAAGTGTAATTACCGAGATAATTTACTAGAAAGTTACTGGCCTTTTTTTCATTATAGAACAAAGATACTGTCCTTTATTATCTCTGCTTCGTAAATGTTCAACATGATAAAGTGAAAACTGTTTCAAAAAATGTTAAGTCACCCCTGCAAGGCCACAATGAGGCCATAGGTAAGAAGCTATTCCCTCATCCTACTAGACAGTGGGGGGGAAGAGGCCGAAACTGGATAGTGGGGCTGGTGAGGCAAATTGCAATGGCAAGATCCAAAAAATCATTTCTTCTGTGCTTTAAACTATTGTGAGAAAGAATGAAGGACAGATGAACTAGGACTCAGGTCCACACACTCACCAGTAGGAAAGCCCCAGATATCTGCTTCTCCTTACTATTGGGCTTTATCAAAATTAGAATGTGTGAGGGTAAAGGCTTTGACTCTTTTTCTTGTAGAGCCAATTACACTTTTTTAAGAAGGATTGATGAGAGGAATAGTAATGTCATTGACTCAAAGAATTAACCTCATGCCCAAAACCTATAATCAACATACAAAAAATAAAGAAAAAGAAGCCAAACATAACACCACAGAAACTCATCAACCACAAAGAAAGAGAGCAAGAGAAAAACAAAGGAACAGAGAAGAACTGCAAAAACAACCAGCAAACAATGAACAAAATGGCATAAGTACCTACCTATCAATACTTTATTTTTTAAATTGTGTTAAACTCAATTAATTAATATACACTGCATTATTAGTTTTAGAGGTAGAGTTCAGTGATCCATCAGTTGCATATAACACCCAGCGCTCATTCCATCAAGGGCCTTCCATAATGCCCATCACCCAGTAACCCCATCCCCACACCCACCTCCCCTCCAGCAATCCTCGGTTTGTTTCCTTAGTTAAGAGTCTCTTACGGTTTGTTTCCCTCTCTGATTTTGTCTTATTTTATTTTTCCCTCCCTTCTATGATCCTCTGTTTTGTTTCTTAAATTCCACATATGAGTGAAGCCATATAATTGTCTTTCTCTGCTTGACTTATTTCACTTAGCATGATACCCTCTAGTTCCATCCACATCATTGCAATAATTACTTTAAATATAAATGGTCTAAATGCTCCAACCAAAAGATAGAGGATGGCAGAATGGATTAAAAAAAACCACAAGATCCATCTCTCTATATGAGAGACTCATGTCAGACCTAAAGACCCATATAAGACTGAAAGTGAAGCGATGAAAAAAATCTTACCATGCAAATGGAAACAAACAAAAAAAGCAGCTGGGATAGCAATACTTATATCAGACAAAACTGACTTTAAAACAGACTGTAATCTGGTGATGGGCATTAAGGAGGACACGTGATATGATGAGCACTGGGTGTTATGCACAACGGATACATCACTGAACACTACATCTGAAACTAATGATGTACTATAAGTTGGCTAATTGAATTTAAATTAAAAAATAAATTAATTAAACAGACTGTAACAAGAGACAAAGAAGGGCAGTACATAATGATAAAAGGATCAATCCAACGAGAGGGTATAACAATTGTAAATATCTATGCATCCAATATTGGAACACCTGAATACCTAAAACAAATATTAATGGCCATACAGGGAGAAATTAATGATAACATAATAGCAGGGACCTTT
This sequence comes from Ursus maritimus, assembly GCF_017311325.1. Classification (NCBI taxonomy): domain Eukaryota; kingdom Metazoa; phylum Chordata; class Mammalia; order Carnivora; family Ursidae; genus Ursus; species Ursus maritimus. The sequence goes on from NW_024423319.1 coordinate 92,071,730, forward strand.
AACACCCTACTTACATCAATGGATAGGCACCCTGGCAGAAAATCAGTAAGGAAAAGGTGTCCTTGAATGACACGTTAGACCAGATGGAAATGACAGATGTATACAGAGCGTTTCATTCCACAGCAGCAGCATACACATGCTTTTCAAGTGCATATGGAACACTGTCCAGAATACATCACATGTTAGGCTACAAAACAGGCCTCAGTAAACTTGAGAAGACTGAAATCATACCATGCATCTCTTCTGACCACAATGCTATGAAACTAGAAATCTATCACAAGAAAAAAACTGAAAAAAAGAAATATGCTTTCCCCAAAGCACTCTCCAGTCAGTATCTCCGGGGAGGATGCTCTGAAATCTCGACTTTTTACAGTTTCCCCTAAGAGAGTAAAATACCAAGGATCCAATATTTTTGTTGTTGTTGTTTATTGCCAGTACCAAATGATAACAAAGCACAACAAAAATATATTACACAGAGAAAATCATATTTTCTCCTCCTTTGAGAAATGAATCTCACGGGAAAATCTGCCAGTACTGAGGGTGAGAATGATGGGAAATCCTGAGATATGCTGGAAGCAAGCGGAAAGCTAGAACAAGCAGCCCCCTCTAGACTTGTGTTGTTTCAGATCTAAAAGCCAGCATTTATGGGTAGCTCTTTCCTTGTCCATTTAGAGTAAGATGAACATAGAAGTCTCACAACCACCACTGTCTTATGGGTCACAGATCCTCTCATCTCCCTTTAAGTATCTTCTAAAATGAATTAGAACAAAATTACCCCTTCACAAAGCTATCAGAAGTGCCTCCTGACTTCACTGCTGTCAAATTCTTTGCCTCTTTGATGAATACTTCCAGTATTCCTCCAGAGATTACAGGTGACTCCTTCTTCTTTCCCCTTTTGAGGGTCTTCTTTCCTGCATCAGCCATCAAAAAGAGAGAGATGGAGAGGGAGGGAGGAAGAAGGGAAGGAAGAGGAAGTGGGAAGGAAAGGGATAGAAGGGAAGAGAGAGATCATGGGTTCCATTTCAAAATTCACAAAGAAAAAACAAAATTCACAAAGAAAACCTGCCAAGATTTATTTCATTTGCTGACTGAATTGGGTCTTTATGGTGTATTTTTCCATGGATTTATTTGAATGTTTCTATCCCACCGGATTCCTTCTGGAGAGGTCTTTCATTTGTGTTTATTGGAAAAAATGAGCAAATAAATGTAAAACTTCAAATACTTCCCAACAAGGAGTATCTTTTTACAGGGTATAGAGGAACAAAATGGAAAAGACTCTGAGAGCCGCCTGAGCCACATTCTTGCTCTCAGTGAGAAATAGCGACGGAGAGACGGAGAAAGCCACACCGAAGTGCCAAGACTCCGAAAGAGAAAATTCCGTAACTTCTTTCTTGGGTATTTTCGTCTTATACACTTAGAACTGTGCAAGGCCAGCTCTAAGGGCTATACATGGCCCAGGCACAACTAATTTTTGATTGAGAGAAAACTCTCCCCACGTCACATTTTTATTCTGATGAAATGTGCGCAGCATGAGTGACGGCCACCGCCACCACCTTCATTCAGTGCTACTTTAAGCGCTTTCCGGGAATGAACCTATTTAATCCTTGCGACATCCCTACGAAGTGAGGAAACGGAGGCTGAGGGGCAGTAAATGACTTGCACGGGCTCACACTGAAGAGGGTGATAGTGAATGGAAGGACAGAGGAGGCTGCCTGGATTAGCTGATGGTAGGAAGCCAAAAGGCACTGAAAAGTTGACTCCATCTGGATTTTTCCTTTACATTTTGTGTTCCAGGTCAACTTCGTCCTCAAGACTCCCTGAGTAACTGTGACTGTCATAAATCCATACAGCAGCTTTTTACACCTCTCCTCTCAGCAGACTGGACCCCTCCCTGACTCCCCACTCTATCCTGGGGAAGATCCTGTATCTCTGGGATTTCCGGGAAACCAATACCACCATTAAGCCTGCTTGCTAAGTATGAACTTCGTGCTTTACTTGTAAAGATCCTGCACCCGTCCCCATGTGTAGGATGTACTTCTCAACACTCTGCAAAGACAGTGACACCCAATCCTTTACATTTTCATCTGTGTAATGCAAGTAACATCGTCCAACCAATACGTCTAGACACAGACCATCCTTGGTCAAAGTCACTGATTTTACTCTACCTTGAACTTGTTCTAGAGGAAGCATCAGGTTCTCCTCTGGGGGGATGTAACGTAAAACAACTGTTAGCTCTCCTTTGTAGTGAAGGCCTATGTCTGCAGCGAATTCCACCTGGCCAAAGGGAGACAGGTGAAAAGAAAAAGTGAGAATGCTTGGTTTATTATTTTGTAGCCCATTTGAATAGACTTGTCATATTTACTTGCTGGCTTAAATACGACAATCCATTCCCATTCAACTATGATAGCACTTCCTGGTTTAAGATATGCCTTAGGTACGAGGAGAGAGAGGCCGGAAAACGTTATGAAGGTATTTGTGTATAACTTTTCACATTAAAGTGAAAGGAATTTGAGAGAAGATATATGACACACGTGTGGTCAGTCAGTGGCTACTGACTGCCTGCGGTGCAATGAGGACCGGAACCTATCACTGAACATACAGTTTGGGGTACGAGGCGCAAATAAAGATGTCACTGAGAACAGCTCCAGAAGATACCTCTCCCTGTCTATTCCTGATGTCTCAAGGTTTTCCTAAGTGACCAAGAGGGGGAAATAGCCAGTAATGCTTGACTCACATTGAGCTGCCTAGCCACCAATGATTAAAAGCTATATTTGTAATTTGCATGATTAAAATTCAATGTGGAGGGGCACCTGGGTGGCTCAGTCGGTTAGGCATCTGACTCGATCTCAGCTCTGGTCTTGATCTCAGGGTTGTGAGTTCAAGTCCCACACTGAGCTCCATGCTGGGCGTGGAGCCTACTTAAAAAAAATGCAATGTGGAAAAACTGGTTCACTCAAACATTGCTGGTGAGCATGTAAAATGGTGTAGTCACTCTGGAAAATGGTTTGGCACTTTCTTATAAGACTAAACATACAACTACCATACAACCCAGCAACTGTACTTTTGAACATTTATCCTGGAGAAATGAAAGATTATGTCCACATAAAAACCTGTACACAAGTATTCATATCATCTTTATCTGGAATAGCCCTGAACTGGAAATGAACTAGATGACCTTCAAGAGGTGACTGGTGCAACACACTGTGGTACAGCCGTACCATGGAGTACTATTCAGCAGTAGAAAGGAATGAATTAGCAATACGTACGACTTGGATGGATCTCTACAGAATTATGCTGAGTGAAAAAGCCAGCTCAAAAGGATACATAATACAATTCCATTTAAATGACATTCTTGAAGTGACAAAATAATAGATATGGAGAACAGATTCGTGGTTGCTAGGAGTTAGGGAGGGGTGTCAAAAGGGAAGTGGGTGTGGCGATGATGGAACTGTTCTGTATCTTGGCTGTAGTAGTAGGTAAAGCTACGCGTGTGGTAAAATTGCATAGAACTAAACACACACACACACACACACACACACGAGAAGTGAGGAACTCTGAAGAAGATGGGTGGGTGGTATCGATGCCATCACCCCGGTTGTGACATTGCACTACAGCTTTGCAAGATGCTACCATTGGGAGAAACTAGGTAAAGGGTACATGAGATATCTCTGTATTATTTCTTATAATTGAATGTGGATCTGTAATCATCTCAAAACCAAAAGTTTCAGTTCAAAAATTCAATGTGGACACATACCCAGAGCCTTTGTTCTGTAAGGCTCCTTGTTGCCATTGAGTCAATTCAAATGACTTTTAATAAATGGTGTAAGAAAAGTAGTATATTTTCTTAGGCCTTTCCTTCAGGAACCTGGCTCCTGGGTGCTGACTCAAGGGCTGAACGGCTGACTTCTGAGAGGGCAGATCAAAAGAATTCAGAAACCCCCAAACTCAAACAGTGAAGCCAGAGGCTGTTCAAGCCTCAGCAAAGACGACTGAGACCATTACCAAGAAAAGGAATCCTTGCCCGACTTTCCTCTTGGTGGTGATAAAACTTATCAGTAAAGGTGGGAAAATCATTTTAAGTATTTTATTCAACCTTCTTACCAGGGGCAAACATGAGATTAGACAGTGAAACAGACTAATATTTAATCTATTTAAGTCACAGGCCTTGTAAAAGGGCTTTTCTTGTTGTTTTGACAGGTTCAGTAAATTTTACTTTATGTGAATGTCACAAATGGAAAGTTATAATGGACATTATAGCAAATTAAAGAGGTCATTGCTTTTTTGATGCTATAGCCAATGAGAGGTGGGGTATTTATTCTTACTCTTTGGATGTGAGTGGACTTTGTGATTGGTTTGACCAGTAGACCATGGCACAAGTGACAATGGGCCAGTTTCTGGGCCCCAAGACTAAGATTAACACCTTCTACTTCCTCTCTTAGAATGAATAACCTCGGGACGTGCCCTCCGAGAACCCATGGTGTTGAGGCCCAAGCCAAGAAGGAAGCCACCTTTCGGTGCTCTGGTTGGCAGTCCTAGCTGAATTCCCAGTTGGCAGCTAATAATAAGCGTGAGACAGCCAACTTGAACAACCAGCCCAGTCAAGCCTTCCTACGACTTCAGCCGCAGTCTACCATCAGGCTGCAACCACGCGAGAGATCTTCGATGAGAACCATCTAGGTGAGTCTAGTCACCCCACAGAATCAGGAGCAATACTAAATTGTTGTTTTAAGCCGCTAAGGTTTAGAGTAGTTTTCTATATAATAGCTAAGCAATGCAGGCTCTATATTTGCTTTCGGTGGAGAGCTTTCGATGGGAAAATATGTTGGTAGGAAAAAGTGATGTGTGCAGGTGTCACATACTAACATAAAGTATATTAGAAGTTAAAGCATGCAATATTGGGATTTATTAATGTTCCATTGGTATTTAGCTTAAATTACTTAAAACATACTGGTGACTTTCTATAAATACAGTCTTGAAATCTTGTGAGGGTAGAAAAGAATAAAGATGAAGCCTTGTAGCATTACAATCACATACAAAAGAAATTCAAGGGAGGGAGCCATCTTGCAGTCTGTACACAGCTAATGTCTTGGGATAGTTTGGGTATTCTTGCAAGGAAATTCCAAGGCAACGTCATCTCCTGATGTACCACCATTTTACATCATTCAACCGCCTTTTTTGCTCCGACGAAGGTAGAATTCAATTCAATTCAACTCATTCAATCCTACCAACACATATGGGGTGCCTTCTTGTAGTAATGCTTTGAAAGCATTTTGCTAAGTGCTGCAGGGACACATAAGACACAGACCCTACTGAGTTTTCAGTCTACCCAAGAGACATAAATCCAATCGAAGCTCTATAAATCTGCCCTTATTCGACTCATCCGATGAACTGTGCGCTCATCAAAAGCCAGCTACATTCATCTCCCAGGTTCTTTATGCCAGGCATGTCTGTGGTTCTAACTATATAATTTCATATCAGTAAACTGAAGAGTGCAAAGAGACAGCTACTGCTATAAAAATTAAGCCAAATACTTTCAAAGAACTAAGTATTTGAAAATAAATCTGCTATTGGATTACATTTGGGCTCGAAGCTATAAAAGATTAGAAGGCAATCATGAATATTTAGAAAGCTTTTATATTTGGTTTACTTTGAAAGCATTCTCAGGTTCTCACTCCATTTTAGAAAAGCTCAAATGAGAAACTACTGAATAGAATGCACTAGGGTCAGAATTTATGCCAGAAAGATAGAATAGAATTCTAATCACTGAAATGATACTCAAACAAAAGGAATTACCCCTGTATTAAAAGACTTGAAAATCAATGCACATTTGTTTTAAGTTAAAATAAATGATTAAGAAATGCGCTGGGGGTGCGCGTTCGTTTGTATGTGTGTGATTTCTGTGGCTTTATGAACTGATCTGCTATTGTAAGCTCAGTTCAGACAAAGGATGACAATTGCTCCAATACAGGTACAAAGAAACTACTGTGGGAAGAGAGAGAATCATTGAGGTTGGGATAAAGAGCTGGCCTTTGCCTGGTGCTTAAAGGATGGCAGATATGATGACTGATAAAGAGGGAATGGAAAGAAGGTCAGTCTGGGCTAAGAAAACAGGATGAGCAAAATACAGTGGAAACTGTATAAAATGTGTTTAAAAGCTGGCAGGGAGCCAGGTGTGATTAGAGGTGCGTGTGAAGGGAGGTAACAGCAAGGAAGATGAAAACGAGGTTTCTACTCTGGGTTGTCCAAAAGACCCTAAGACACGAATTTATCTTAGTGTGTATTATTAGGAAGGGGAGTGGGGCAGTGGGACCCCGAACTGAAGGAGGTTTAACAAGGCTGTGATATCAGGCCAGGTTTTGTGGTGAGTAAGTTTTTCTCAGGCCCACCGGGGAGCTTTGCAGACAAGACAGATCACATCTCCGAGAGCTGTCTCAACCGGAGACAAGGCAATGAGCGTGTTGGTGACGCTCCTTCAGCCATTGGTTACCCATCCAGGGCTCTGCCCTCCCCCCCAGAACACTTAAATACTCGGGCTATTCCAGCTTTTCATGTCCATAGACCGAGCCCACACCAGCAGCCTGAGGGCTCCTCTCCTACAAAGATCGGCAGGGNNGTTGGCTGGTGTGAGTGAAAGCCATGGGGAGCCACACATGCACGAAACTGGGGATACAGGTAGAGCACTGACAATAAGGCGGGGCCATATTGGGGAGCACTGCGTGCCAGGGTGACGGGTTAGGATTTATTCAAACCCTACGCAAAAGCAGTAGGGAACTGGGGGGGGTATCTGACTGAGCAGGGGGCTGGCATCATCAGGTAACCCCCATTATCTTCTGCTTTTTGAAAAGAGAGATTCCACATTACATCGGAGTCGGAAGCAGAGCTCCTAGTACATTTTCAGGTCTAAGGCGGGGATAATAAATTATAGACCAAAGTCTGCCCAAACCGCCAAACAGAGAGAGAGCCTTTTAGCTCCGTAATCATTTCACAGGAACTTGCATTGACTCTCTGCCCGAAGGCAGAGCAGAGATTTCCCTGGAAAACACTCGAGCTCGCTGTTGATTTTCAAAGCTCCTTGTTTTTATAATAGCACCTTCTGGGAAGACATGAAAGGCAATTCATACCGACAAACCCTTCTCGTCTAACTACCTCACATGCCTTTCAGAAAGATAACGAGTTACAGCTAATAAACAATCTCATGTCACGCAGTGAAATGGAAGTTATGCTGCGAAACTACTTTACAGCACACTTGACAGCTCGAGTTCTTCCTCGGTCCGCACCAGCCGCCTCCCTGGCTTAGTGCCATAAGCCCTAGCAAAAACAAAGGCAGGTGCCAAGGGGGCGTTCTCGAACACAGAGTCAATAAGAAATAAGGCGCTGTGTCTTTCCAGTATTCCCACTGCAAAGGGATGTCGGTATTTCCGAACGCTGAAGGACTGTTAATTCTGATCCGCTGTCGCTAAGGAAGTTGGTCCCTGTAGCTTACACTTCACCTCCTCGGCTGGATAATCTACAAGGAAACATCAGGTCTCCAAGGCTGCTCAGACTCTAGCTGCAGCTGATGGAGTGACTGCTGCCTTGAAGTGGCTGAGACAGGAGACTGAAAATGAAGCGACGCTTCTCGAAGTGGGCTGCTAATCCACCACCCAGAGCCCAGCTCAGCCTGAGGGTGAGCCACGAATGAACGGGAGGCGGCCTACAGAGTGTGTTGCACCTGCTGTCCCCATTTCTGGAAGGCATGGCGTCCAAAGAAGGCTGAATCTGAGGGCTTTCCTCTATCTGTGTCAGAGACACGTATATGCGTCTACATGGGTCAGAGACACATATGTGCGTCTACGTGTCATCTTTTTCTTGGCAGAGAAGGATGACATGGATTAAAGACACGAAGCTATGTTGGGTTCCCCAGAAGTTCACTCTGAGGTGAGGATTCTCACGCACATGACTTGTTAAGAATTGCTCCCAGGATAGACCAGGGAAGGGGTGACCAGGAAAAAGGACAGGGAAGGGGAGGAAGCCAGGCAAGGGGATAGGCTGATCTGGCTGGGAAGCTGTAGAGTGTGACTAATTCCTTGGAGCACCCCCCCCCTGCCCCCACCACTCTCAGTAAGGGAACTGTGTTTTCAGACTCCCCATCTATGAGTTACTGGCAAAGGGTTGCCTTGTGGTAGGTGGTACATAAGCTTCTAGGAGCTTCTGACTCTCTGTTACGGTAGCCTGGGAGCAGTTTTCTTTTATTTTTTTTTAAGATTTTATTTATTTATTTGACACAGAGACAGCCAGCGAGAGAGGGAACACAAGCAGGGGGAGTGGGAGAGGAAGAAGCAGGCTCCCAGTGGGGCAGGGAGCCCGATGCGGGACTTGATCCCAGGACTCTGGGATCACGCCCTGAGGAAGGCAGACGCTTAACGACTGAGCCACCCAGGCGCCCCTGGGAGCAGTTTTCTAAACAGAGTCTCAGGTGAAGGCTGTTGGAGGCAAAACTCTTAACAGTCATGGGGAAAGGAATCCAAGGGGATCTGGCAGAGGACTGAGGAGTTCCAGACGTTAAACTCAGTCAGAACTTTTCTGCCTTGAGCAGCCTCAGAGAGCGGCTTCTCCCTTATGACAGAAAGTGAAATCGCTCAGTGGCAATGTGAGGGTGATTACCACGAAAAGAGGCTGGTCCCTAAGCACAGAGGATATGCCTGGGAGAGCTTAGATATCATCCCAGTGCAAGTCCTTCAACCATTTCCAGGAAACTGACTGGAACGTTCCAAGCTGTTTTCCAAAGAGCCCCTATGTGCATTAATGTTAAATTTATGACAGACAAGTTAATCTCATGTATTCAAATGAATGTTACTTGTCCTTCATCTGCATCATGCTTCATATAATGTCTTGGACATTTTTGAACTATGATTCTGTGGTGCTCACCATTACACACAAAAGGAAGCAGGTGACAGTAGACTGTTAAGTCAGGTTAAGTGCTAGCCTTCATGGTAAGGCTTTTCATTCAGTTCCAAGAGACTCCGTGTTTAATGAGCAATTATTTCCCATAGTTAATGTCAATGGAATGCTGTACTATTGCAGACTTATTTCTGGTGACTGTTGTAATTCCTATCATATTTATGTCAGTCATGGGCTCGCAGTTATTTTATGTTTAAGGACTTTTACTATATTTTATTATAAATTTTACCCACAGCCCAAATTATACTTCCCAAAGATTTTCCATGAGTGATTCACACCAAGCTTAAGGTCAACAGTCATAAAATTCTACCAGGAAGTTGTATTTAACTTCTGAGTCTTGATCTCCTCAGACACAATGGAAGTGATGATACTTACCTCACCATGTTTGTTGTACCATCAGCTGTGAACAATGCTGAGCTGACCCACGCATGTGTTGCTGTCCAACCTCCACTCACCATTCCTTTAGAACTACAATATCTGGATTTCCTTTGAGGCAATACTACCTTCAGGACCAGGGTATGTTCTGATTATCTTAAGTAAGCCAACGTATCTCACCTCCCTGGCCGGCCAAGGCCATTGGCTCAGGATGGGCAAATGATGTCATCAGAATGAGGAGAACCAGGCCCAGGGCGCTGGGTGGACTGCTGGAAGAGGAGGACATTTTTTCCTCTCCCAGACCGTGTGGTGCAAGGAGGAGGGACTGACATGTATTGTAATGTCCAAGAGAACCACAGTGGAAGCTAGTGAGGGAGGCCAACTGCATGGAGTCTCAAAATGAAGCCAATACAGAGAAGAGAGCCCAGGAGAGTCCAGGGCCTTGATACGATGTGAGTTATCTGGGTAAAGCCATGCTTGATAATCACTGGCCAATGATTTCCTTTTACTTTTTGAGCAGTGTGAGCTGGGGTTTCTGTCAGCTGTGATGCGAGGACTCTGATGTAACATAAACACTACCTAGCATTTATTGAGAGCTTAAAATGTGCCTGACACAATACTGCGAGCATCACAGAGTGCTTCTCCAAGCTTCACAACGTCCCAGTAAGGTATGTCCAATTATTATATCACAACTGAGAACACCAAAGCCTGGGAAGTTAAGTAATTTGCCCAATGTCACACAGACAGTCATGAAGCGAGGACTGAACCCAGAAAGTCTGATTTGAGTCTATCTTTACCATCATGTTCTTTTTGCCTCTCTGTATACGAAGAACAATCTTCGGTTACAGAAATGTGACCTTTTTTCATCCCACTTTCGACTTAAAAGATTACTATAAATGTAAAGAGACTCTGGTTGCATAGAGTAAATCCAAGGTACTGTTGGCCTAGTTCAGAACATGCTATATTGCATTTAATTTCTAGAACCAGCTTTAAGATTGTTTCTCTGACTGTAACTTAAAACCTGGGTTATGAATCTCAAAAGTAGGAATATAGGAAACCAGATACTTTAGCTACTGGTTACTTTCTTCATGTGAGCCAAGGCAAGACCACTCCTGCTTATGTTTGAATTGCAGAGAATGGAGAATAGAGAGAATGTTTTAAGCCTGTTTGGCTCTATGGATTTGTTTCTGCCTATGTGAAATCAAATGCTTTCTCTTTCTGACAGGATCATATAATGTATTCCTTTTTTTTTTTTAATCCATGGAGACCTTCAAATGATGAATACATTTTTAGTAAGCCAAATTAATAATAAATATGACTATGTGACTTGCATTGTACAGTCTGTATTAAAGAAGGACTTCCAAGGAAAGGACTAACATGTATTATATTGTTCCAAAATTAGCCGCACTCATCTGTTCAGATTACCACTTGAAAAGGAGACGTCTTCAGATTCTCCAGGCCTGTGACATCAATTTTGTTCCTAACTTGTCCCGTTGCATAACTCTTTGATTAATCTGGAGGCATTTCCTACCTTGGGCTGAAGCACAAACCACTCATCACTTGGATTTTCAAAGTTCCATGAGTCAAAAGGAATCTCCACCTCTCCAAGGAAGCTGTTACGTCCAAATCGATCATGATGCCAGACCGAGAGCTGCAGAGTTCTTGTTTCCAGCTGGGTGTGGCTGATGGTGTACTGCAAACGAGAGTCACAATGTCACACTCCACGTGGAGGGCTCTGCCCAATTCTACGATAGGCTGAAATTTACTTTCACCATCTTTCATACACACTAGTAACATGACCGAAACAAACACACAAAAAACCACTGCATTTTTCCTTGTTTATGCGACAACTGGTGTTCTATGCCATAAACTCATTTTGTGTTTAGACCTTGCACTGAAAGATGAATCAGCCAATTATTTAGGAAAAAGTCAATAAACTTTAAGTAGTAAATAGAAAGTGTTAGGTAATGAAGATTGTCCCCTTTCCAATTTTAGCCAGTTTTCCTCTGCAAATCGTTTTTCAACATCGACTTCGTAAGCTTAATGTTTGCTATATCAACTCTCCAACTTCTCTGTCTTATTTTAGTCATGACGAGAACCCCCAGATCCAGAAAAGTACTGTCAGTGAGAAACTTGCAAACACCAAACTTCATCAAGTCTCACATAAGTGCAGGAGTGAAGAGACCAATACAGAGATTGAGCAGAAAGAAAATATTGCTGGGGTAGCTTTTTCTTTTCAGCACAACGTGATCCACAGCCACATGCCTTGTACACCCTCGAACCTGCTGCCAGTTCTCGGCAACTGTCACCTGAGACCACACTTCAGACTGTTTCTTGGTCTTGGATTTGCCTCTATACCCGTCCTTGCTGTTCCTGGCATGATTGACCTTGGCTCCCTGCTTCCTGAATTTGCCAAGTCACTCCATCTATTCTGCCTGGGCTCAGCTTTGCTACGGTATTAGGGCCACCGGATTCACCCCCTGCCTATATTCATTCATTCTCATTTTGATCTGTCTTCATATTGGTTCCTGCTTCCAAACATGACCCCACTGATGGATGTCCCCACCTACCAACTTCCTGCTATGGTGGATTCTGACTCCCTCACTCTGCCTACAAGGTCTGTACTCTTCCCTGCGACTGGCAATAACTTCTACATTCCAGTCTCCCCAGGTCTTTCTTACCAGGCTAGATTGGTTGAGGGTGGGAAAGGGGGGTGTTACATAGACGTCCATGGGGGAAGGAATGTCTCCAGGATTGGGGCCTGGGTCATGTCTTATTGAGGTCACTTTCTCTGAGGTTCCTCAAATCCAACCATGCATCACCACTGTTCCTTAACCACAGGCCTAAATTTAGCTCAACTCTGAAACCTGACAAGAAATCGCATATACTCATGCTGTGTGAGCAGAACGAGGAGTGTGTACAAAGTGACTTGCTAAGTTTGTGTCAAAACTGGGACACCCTCCTTTTAAGGGGAACTAGAAAAACCAGTTTTCCCAAGGGTGAAACATTTTTTGACAAGATACACGGGCTCAGGTGGAATGTCACTGGATTGTCTTTCCTTCGGGTGTCACTTTAGCAGCAGCAGAGAAATAAAGAGTTAAGGGTGGTTTACAGATTTTCTTTTCCAAAAACTGTTAGGAAAGCTAAGGGTATGACACGAATTTATTCAAATTCTACTTTTCTAAAAGATATTTAAGCCTGGACATGCAAATCCTCTGTCGTCCATTTTAAACCCATGAGGGTATGAATGGTATCACTTGAGTGACTATGAGAGAGCGTGTACTTACCTTTAGTGTCTCATTGAATTCTGGGTTGGTGCCCGTTCTGATCTTGGTCTTGCGCTTATTGCTTCTGGACTTGTCAGGAAGAAGGTATGACTTGACATAACTGTAGATGAAAAACATGAAAGTAATTATTGGGAGACATCTACTTTGCAAGGAACAGTCAGGGACTTCAGTGACTAAAAGAGGTGAAGGGAATAGGCCAGCAAACATGAAAGAACCAAACAGAATGTAGTCTACATGGCAGGATACCTTCAAATATAACTCTGGGCTTCCAATAAGAGAGAAGCAGTGAAGTATAGTGATAAAGGGTGTGGGCTCTGAAGTCAAGCCAACTAGGCTTGAATCACTCCATGATTTTGAGCCTAGGTAACCTCTCTGTGCCTCAGTTTCCTCATCTGTAAAACTGGGTAACAGTCCCTAACTTACGGCCTTGCAAGGACTAAATTGGTTGATACAGGGAGCTGACATGTTATACTACTCAATAAATGTCATCTATTCATAGGATCGATGGTCTCACGAAATACTGTAGGGTTATATTCCTCACCATTCCGATGTCAGGACTTCTGATGAATCCATGGTCATGGACGAATGAAAGAAAATGGTGAAAAAGAACAAATAGGAAATAACAACCCAATGTCACAATGGCAATTCTACCCGACACCTTGTGTTGAGCTATCCCAGGAGCCTCTCGGAGTAGGGGCATCAAGGCAGACTTAGAAATGCACAAGACGTACAAGACTGCGATGTACAAGACAAGACCAGGGCCACGAAGCACATCTAGCAGGGCTTTAGATGACCTCTTTCCGTGCCACTCTAAGTGATTATATTGGTCCTGAAGCCCTTGGATATTTAGCTGAGGAAGTAGGTGGACCAATCTATACTCAGAAGCCACTCATTTGGCTATCTTTTTTTTTTTCAATTTTTAAAAAATTTTAAGTAATCTCTACACCCAGCATGGGGCTTGAACTCACAACCTCGAGATCAAAAGCTACATACTCCATTGACTGAGACAGTCAGGTGCCCCACTCCCATTTGTCTATCTTTAGATGCTTGGAAACAGTTTCTCTGAGTTGGTCATTGGACTTAGGTCACCTATTACGGAGGAAAGGGGTAACACAGCAGGCCTCAGATTGCTGTCCTTGGAAATGCCTGCTTATAACTTTTGCCATTGGCCGGCATCTGGAAACTTGGATTTCAGGAGGATTCTCATCACTCCCAGAACAGACAGATGTAAGTGGCTCGCTGTGACTAAACTATTTGTAAAAATAATATGGCTTAGGCGGAACATCTGCTTTCCTTCACGGAGACTGGAATTTCAGTATGTGATCAGTTGAGTCTCTAAACGAGCTTCCCTGGTAAACAGCGCTGCACAGGTGCTCCCACGACCTGTTGCTGGAGGAATTAAGCACATCCTATGTGACCCCAGTGGGGGAGGACACTTGGAAGTTGAAGCCTGGATTCTTCCGAACTTCACCACACATGTCTTTTTTCTTTGATGCTTATGACTATAAGGGGAGTCCTGTGAGTCTTCCTAGTAAATCATCAAGCCTGGCAATGACCCTGGGAGTCCCTGACACATCTTTCTTCTAGCTCCCTTCCAATGTACCATGGTCCATACCTGCCTCCCAGATGATATCTGGAATCCTGAGAGCCTCAAAATTGTCCTTTTGGGTCATTCAATTAGGCTAACAGCTTGGTGATTTTCTCTGGAGGGTCTCCCAGAACAGGATACTCAGAGACTCTGGGGTATGCCAAGGTGTCAGCCAGCCTCCATCCCAGGGCTACCTCTGTGTAAACTACAAATACGTCAGTCCTGAATCGTGTCGACTAGTAGCTTTGGAAAAATCAGATAATCACGGACACGATCATTATACATACACTTAGAGAATATTTAGAAGTGTTGCACAGGAGGAAAATGACAATCGACCTTCTGAGAAGGCTCTGAATCAAGAGGAATGCTGAGACAAAACCACACATGCTGACAAAGAAAGCAGTGATTGAAACAGTCCGAGGAATATGTTATATGCTTACGCATCTGTCCTCTGTCTCTTTTCATCTCCTATGGCCAGATTTCTGCAATTCTTGACAAAGATGTAGAGCCCGCCAGTTTTGTAGCAGTAGCTGATGTGGAGAAGGATTTCTCCACTGACCTTCACGTTGCCATAGTCTCCTGTTTCACTGTAAACACTCATCATGCTGTTAAGGCTGGTCTGGAATAAACAAGATGAAAAGAGGTGTCCAGACTCTAATGAGCTCTTCACAGAAGCCACCCCCTTTATTCAATTAGAATTCCTATTCTTTATAATGAGCAGCAAAGTCTAGGGTGAGTGAAGCAAGCAAAAATCACTTGATTTGCTTCGTTTTCTTGGTATTGTATAAAATCCAAGCCTGACAAGGGACAAGAAGACTTAAGGAGCATTCGAAAGGAAGGCAGGAAACTTGTTGAGGGGGGAAGCGTTGCCTTTCTGGGCAAGTGAATAGCCTTTGTTTATTCACTTCTAATGAATACGGGGTCATTGAGGCGTTTCCAATCCCATGTCCTCTCCTCATCCCTGTAGCTTTTGCCTCTCTCACTGGTAGACTCAAGGTCAATCTACTTCAAGGTCTAGAATGCATCCATCAGGACAAAGAGAAGCTCATATATTCTGTGCTAGCAGGAGCCACAAGTTTCTCTCTCTGATACCCACAGAGAGCATCCCAGCAGTCTCTGGGAAGCCATAACTGCAGCTTTAACAAGGGCATGCTGGGAACTCCCTGGGCAGCTGTTTTGATCACGTAGGTAGTGTAAGACCAGGGCTTTGTAAACCTCTGTAAAATAACCACCCACAAAATAGAACACTAAGCAATCCATTAACACACCAACAAACAAATAAAATAAAATGTAAGAAAAAAAAGTCAAAACCTTCCAGAATGAATTTCTGATTAGACACGAGTGACAAGAGACATATTTTAAATTAAATGTAACAAAATTATCCTTCAGTGTCAAAACTGTATCTTAGCAACATGACTATCACAAGAGACCACTTAGAAGGCTTTCATGAGTGACCCAGCAGTTTCAAAAGCCCTGTCTGTGAACCACTGGGAAGGACTAGAGTAAGTACAAAGAGAGCCTAGACTTCCCACTTTGTCTGATATGCATAACAAAAGTCATGACATTCCTCTAGTTGCTCAGAGACTGATCAAAGAACAGGATGTAGGGAATGTGGCCGGGATCTCTTCTAAACTTAAGTCAAGGGCAAGAGTAAACCAAGAATTCCATAATTACTGAGAAATCATAATTTCAAGAGAGCCAGTGAGTGAGCTCATTTGTCTTTCCCATTCCTAAAACAAAACAGAATCTTCATAATAACAGGTGGCTCTGAGTAGTGCTTTTCAAACTTTAATTGCACATAAATCACCTGGGGATCTTGTGAAAATGAGGATTCTGACGTAGTCAGTCTCAGGTGGGGTCTGAGAGTTCTCCTCGTTTCTAACAAACTCCTAGGTCCACAGTCTGCAAAAATGTGCATCGAGGCATCCCAGAGCACCACAGCAACCTCAGAGGGGGCCCATGGGGTATTTTAAAATTTCAAGAGAAACACAGTGACATCAGACACCATGAAAACTCTTAGCAGTAGTTCATGGTGTCAACATTACATCACAATTTATGCTTTTCAGTTAAGTCCTGTCTGTGTGAAGCTGAGTTTTTGACAGTTGCTGTGAAAAATAAGTAAGTACTGCATCAAAATCAACATGGACAGGGAAATAAAAGTGGTGGTGTCCAATCAGATTCCAAGATTTGATGAGTTGTGAAGTGCCCGACAGGAACCCACGTCCCATTAAGTAAGGATAACGGGCTATTTAAGAATGGAATAAAACTATTTTTCTTTCAATGTATGTGCAGTATTGTTTTGCATGTCTGCTAAGTTGTTAGGATACCAGTGCTTATAAAGTTTTTTTTTGACCTAACTGATGTGGAGAACAAAGGCAAAAGAAATATAGAAAAAATTAAATTTCCTTTGCAGCCCATTGACAAATACTTAAGACAGGCAGGAGATGACCTTCCTCCAGGAACTCAACTATCTCAATGTTAATACTTTTGCTAGAGGCAAAAGGCAACCTCAGCTTGATGTGAGCCCGACCTCCAGGATCCCATGTCTTCTTTAATAGAGAAAAATCCCTTTGGAAACTTCCTTTAGCTCTACTAGCCCCCAAGATATAGGTTAGCCATCATCCTCCAAGGATATGGCTCCCTGATATACATCCGAAGGGGCTCATGACCAGGGTTTTACTAGACAGTAGTAAACTGGATAACAGTTGTTATCCTAACAACAACGAGCCCCTCAAGGTCCTGGAAACCTCGCTTCCAAATTCCTTAGAGACTTAAGCTATCCCCAACCCCCTCCTAACTTGAAAGTATATCATCACTTACTCCTCACAACCCTAGTGCCACTCTTTCTGCCCATGGTTCCTGTGCCCATGCTTTAATAAAACCACCCTTTTTGCACCAAAGACGTCTCAAGAATTTACTCCTGAACCCCAACATTTCACATCACTAGCTACTTAATAAATGGGTTAGTCGGCTGTCACTTTTGGCTCAGGAGTGGGATGAAAGATCACTAAGGGCTCCGTGAATTGACAGTGTTAGAGTCTCTGCCCCAAGTGAGGCAAGGCTGCTGGTCTGTGGACTATTCTTTGACTTCCAAGGGCTTTGCGAATAAGCCCCTCCCCCCTATTACATTTGACAAAACTCTGGCTCACAGAAATTACTGGCAGTGCCAAGACACAGCAAGAGCTCTGGCTTTTTAGTCTGAGGATGTTCCCAGCATGCCTCCCCACCTCCTCCTATCACCCAGTTGCATCTACACCACATCTCTCAGTAGCCACATCTTCAAAGAAGTCCTCAGTAAGCAGGGGACCCTACAGATAGGAGAAAACTTAGAAACCCACATATGTTGAAGCTTGGGAGAAATTAAGGCAGCTAAGGCAATTTTGCTACTAACCAAACTTTATGCTCTTAACCGAGCCAATGTTGTGATTTAAAATAGAGATTTTTATTCTAAAGGTATCTCATTAATGGTAAATCCTGTTGAACCATATGTATTTTGACTAACGCTTAGACTCTAATGTTTAACGAATTTCTTTCCTTGGGATACTTGGATTCCCATAACGTTGTTTACCCTTTAAAGAGAAACTCTGGTTAACTGTATACAAGTCAGAAAAAGATAAGTGCTGGAAAAACTGCCCACCTAATCAGATTTCCCATACCATGAAATTGGCAAAGCATAGTTGGAAAGAAGGAAAAGGAAAGACTGAAAACTCACAGTGTCTGAGTCAGCATCAGGGACATTTAGGTAGGTCCACTTCCTGTCAGAGCCTGCTTGAGAATTCTTTAAGAAAGTCGCCCAAAGGAAAAAGAGTATTAGAGCAACAGACAGAAATCAGAGGAGAAAAGAAAAAGATTTATAGGCACATACACATAGACACATATGAGGATACGGGGCTCCTAAAGCCTACTTCTCAAGCAAAGCCTTGAACATGAAAGTAAGAAGGGACATTATTCTATAGGCAGTGAGTGAGAAGCTATGGACAGTGAGCCGGAAGGAAAGCTGACTAGGTATGTGTTTTGGGAAAATGACTGGTAACAGCATGGTGGATGGTTCGAAACAGACAGAATGGTAGCCGGGAAA
The DNA here is from genome assembly GCF_017311325.1 of Ursus maritimus. NCBI lineage: Eukaryota > Metazoa > Chordata > Mammalia > Carnivora > Ursidae > Ursus > Ursus maritimus. The sequence continues at coordinate 92,089,998 of NW_024423319.1, forward strand.
GAAATGTATCAGCAGAGAACTGTGATAGTTGATGGGCTTGAGCTGATGAGAGCCTGAATTAGGGAGTGAAGAGGTTTTAAAAACTGGGTGAGGACCATGGAAGGAGAGGGAAGGAAAAGCTCACATAAAATTAGACCAAAAAGTACTGTGTGGGCAAAGGGCAAACAGGAGATTATAATGACTTTTAACTCACTGTCACACATATTCTCAAGAACATTCGTATCTCCTTTGGAAAAAGTACAGAAAACCAACAAGGGAAAGAAGAAGCTTCCCGTCACATGCTAGAGAACTGCTTACGGTTGACAGGCCACTTGCTAGACTGTGGGTGTTGGCAGAAAACCGGGAGGACACTAAGTCATGAACACTTTCCTCAGTCTCTTCCAAGGAGTCCTAAGGAAGGAGGAGAAAATCAGTGGTTTGGTTTATTTCTTTCCTAGAAAGAATTTCACTTCAAAAACCACTTTCTTTTTAAATACCTAAAAAATCCAATACAAATATCTAGAAATCACCCTATCCTGAAGTTTTTCTTTTTTGCTACCCATTCAACCTGAATTGCTTCATCAGAGGAGCGGGACCTCCTTCCTGGTGGTGCTTGCTTTATGAAAAGAACATGAAATTTGGAATCACACAGACTTGGGTATTCAACTTGTACCTCCCTGATCTCTAAGCTTTGGGCAATGTACTTAAGTTATTTTTTTAATTAGAAAAAGGGGTCTGTGCACACAGGTGTGCACATACTATCAAGATGGGGAAACAGATCTTAAAAATCTGACAGAGTAAACTATTTTAGACATTGGATTCTTGTCCAAAATTCCAGATTTTACTTTTCTTCCCCCCCATCCTCCCGGTTATTTAACCAAGACATTTTTATAGTAAAATTTCAAGCAATATAGATAAATATAAATTAAGCTTAGATCTCTCATTAATACATTAATGACAAAATGTCAAAATTTTAAGATATGTACACACATTCCTACATACACAATCACACATAAATAGAATATATCATGCATTTTTTTTTAAAGAACACCTTTCTTTTTTGCTTTTCCTCTCCTCCCTTTGTTTCCTCTTGCCCAGGGGTTCAATCAGCATTTTACATATTACGCATTCCATGCCTTTCTCCTTGTTTATGTGAAAAATGATAGAAAATTGTGCACACATAAATCTGGGAAGTCATCATAAGAATGTGTTTTAACCATAGTTTTATAAATTGAGATTCTTTTATATATAGAAATCTGTTTTCAAGTAAAAAAGAATTTCATTATAAAATATGACACATATAGAAAAATGCATAAAACATAAATGTACAGCATAGTAATATAAAGTGACCAAGGAGAAGACCCTTTTTTGTTCTTTCCATATCACAAACCCCTTTCTCCCCCATCTTTGAAATAATATCTTAACTCTTATGGTAATCGCATCTTTGCTTTTTATAGTTTTACTACCTAAGTATACATTCCCAAACAGTAGGATTTTGTTTTGCCTGTTTTTGAATTCTTTGTAAATGGAATTACATGTTATATACTCTTTCGGGTTTTGCCTCTTTGTCTCAATATTATAGTCTTTTAAGAGTCATCCAAATTGTTTCATATTGTTGTAGTTTGTTCATTTTTATTTATTATTCAATGGTAGGATATGTCACTATCCATTCTTCTGTTGCTGAATATTTGGGTTGTTTCCAGACTTCTTTCCTATTATTAACAAAGCTGCTACGAATATTCTTGAATATGTACCTTGATGCATAGAAACACAAGTTTCCCTTACGTATGCCCCAGTGAGAAGAACCGCCACGTCATAAGGCATGCATGTCTGCACATGGTTATCGATATTACTTTTAAGATAATGTCAAACAATTGGGAGTAATTGTACCAATCTACAATCTAACCAGCAATGTACGAGGGTGCCCTCTGCTCCGTATCCTTGTCTCCCAAAAGTTGGTATTGTCAGATTTTTTTTTCACTCTTGCTAATGTAGTAGATATTTATGTGAAAATTAGTAAGGGAAGCCTCACTAAAATGGAGTCGGGATGTTTTAGCATGGGGAGCTCTCATACCCTATGACACGTAGTCAATTGTGAATCTAACAGGAAGAGATGAACTTCACTTTACATGGACTTGACCTTGTATATGGATATTACTCTACTATTTCAGCTGGAGGTAGGGTCACTTTTCTCATTCCCCTGGGCAACAGCTCAGCCAAGGTGAAGCCACCACATTGAGTAAACTCCCAGTTTATTCCAATGGACTTTAAGTTCATAAAAGCCTTCCCAACATACCCTTTTGCTCCTTAAAAAAGCACACCTCCCCTTTGTTCCCCAGCCTTGCCTATGGTTTTGCCACAACTTGTTTGTCTCAGATCACAATTTTCTTTTCATTCCCAAACAAACGTATCTTTTGCTGGTAAACTAACAAGCAGTTTCTATTTTTAAGGTTAATATTTAAAATCCTCATGATTTTAATTTTTGTTTCCCTTATTACTAAGTTGAGTACCTTTTTCTGATCGTTGGCCAACTAAATTTCCTTGTGAAGTACTTTTTCAAAGCTTGCTTTTTTTTATATTGATATATTTGCCTTTTTCACTGATAAGCTCACAAGATGAGCTGGAGCAACTTATAGACCTAGAAAGTCAGAATGTGCTTAAAACAAGACAAAAACAAACTAACAAAAACAAAAATAACAACAACATCAAAAAACCAACTCACAGTGATAGAAGTATGTCAAAGGGACATAGGAGCCAACTGAAACAGCTCCCAATGACCAAAGCTGGAAAAATTTGAGCGATAAAATAAAATAGTAATGGATTATACCTCAAAGTATAAAATAAATATCCATCAGCATACTGATATAAATAAACGACTGAATAATAAATGGATGGAAAAGAGACAAATTTCGCATGCAAAAATATTCCAAATAATTTATGTAGATATTCCATCTTTAAGAAGGTGGAACATAACTCTGTCAGTGTGGGCTGTACATAAAGTGATTCTGTTCTAAATAGTGCTAGATAGAAAAGTTGGAAATGCGTAACTTGATAGTGGAGAAACCTGACAAACAGTACTTCATTCAGGTGTTCAAAGTCAGCATCAACTGTAATTAGTCATGTTGATAGTATGTAGTGTAAAAACAAAATGGCGAGCCTGGGTGACACAGTCAGTTAAACACCTGACTTTTGGTTTCAGCTCAGGTCATGATCTCAGGGTAGTGAGATCGAGCCCCGTGTTGGGCTCTGCACTCAACACAGACTCTGCTTGAGATTCTCTCCCTCTGCCCCTTCTCTTTAAAATAAATAAATTAATCTTAAAAAAAGAAACTAAAAAGAAAAACAAAAAACCTAAACAAACAAAAACACCCCACGGGCCCAAAATGGCATTGCTTAAGGGGGAGCCCCCACACTAGGGCTTACTACCTCATCCAGTTGCAGTTTCAACCTCCAGCAGAAATGTAGTCTTAACCTGTCAGTCAGGAATCTTCTGATGGCAACGACTAGTCTGCCACTTGAGCCCTCTCCATCCCCCAAAGGGGGATGAAGTAATCTACATGATAAGACCCCTTGCTTCCCCCCCCCAAGGAAAAGCACCCTTGTCTAGAACACTCCTTTTCTACTGCTAATAACTTTCTTGCCCTACCCTCCTTTTTATTAATACCTTCCATTTTGTGCACCTCCTCAGAGCTCCCCTCTTCTTGCTAGATGGGATGCTGCCTGATTCACTAATGATTTAATAAAGCCAATGACATCTTCAATTTTACTCAGCTGAATTTTGATTTTTAACAGTCCCCTTGACATGATATGGTGAGGATGCACTTTGTCACTGTGGTCTTCCTTCTAAAAATACATGACCCTTTTCTGATCATGAGAAAAACATCAGACAAACACAAATTAAGGGAAAATTTTACAAAATACCTGACCTCAAAACAATAGTTAATTAAAAACAAGGAAAATCTGAGGAATTGTCACAGCCAAGGGGAGCCTAAGAAGACATGACAATGAAATGTAATACAGTATTTTGGACGGGATTTTGGAACAGAAAAGGAACGTTTGGTAAAAAACCAAGGAAATCTGGATAAATTATGGACTTTAGGTAATTTTAATATCTCAGTATTGGTTCATTGTGACAAACATACCTTACAAATACAAGATGTTAATAAGACAAACTGGATATGGGGTACATGGGAATTTTTTGTTTTAACAAATTTTCTATAAATCTAAAACCATTCTAAAATTTAAAAAAAATCACAAAAATCATTGTAAACCTGTGATAAATCCAGCTCGGTGATGGTGTTTTACGTTTCCTAGACATGACTGATTTCAATTTGCTAAAATTTTGGTTAGGATGTTTCCATCTGTACTTAGGAATACAATAAGCTAGTCATTTTCTTTTTCAAAATGCCTTCATCTGCTTTTGATATCTGGTTTTCACTGGCCTCAATAATACAGTTTGAAATACTCCTTTTTCAATTGTTTGGAAAAGTGTGTATATTCTTATATGAGGTTTCTAGAGTAATCAAATTCATAGAGACAGAAAGTAGAATGGTGGATGCCAGGGGCTGGATGGAAAGGGAAATGAAGATTTACTGTAACAGGTACAGAATTTCAGGGGTGCCTGGGTGGCTCAGTTGGTTAAGCATCTGACTCTTAATCTGGACTCAGGTCATGATCTCAGGGTCATAAGATCAAGCCCTGCATCAGGCTCCATGATCAGTGTGGAATCTACTTGGGATTCTCTCTCCCTCTCCCTCTGCCCCTCCCCCCCTGCTCATGCTCTAAGTAAATAAATAAAATCTTTTTAAAAAGTAGGTACAGAATTTCAATTGGGGGAGATGAAAACTTTCTGGAGATGGATGGTAGGGATGGTTGTACAATATGAATGTATTTTATGCCATAGAACTGTAGATTTAAAAATAGGTAAAATAATAAAATAGTGCATTTTATATTATATATATTTTTTATAATACAAAAGTTTGTGTAATATTTAGAATTGTAATTTCCTTGAATGTGTCATAGAGCTTGCCAACAAAGTCATCTAGGTCTGACTTTTTTCTTTATGAGAAGATTTCTAACTATTTCAGTTTTATTTACCCTGTCTGGAAATTTCAAGTTTGAGGAAATTATATTTTTATAGAAATTTATTCATTTCATCTAAGTTTTCAAAATTCTTGGTATATCAATGTTGATATATCTGTTTTATCTATAGTTACATTTATTTTTTCATTCATAGTATTATTTGTTTTTACCTTCTGTATTTTTTCATTGATGATCTTTCCAGAGATTATTTACCTTGTTAGTTTTTTTTTTCGAAGAACCAACTTTTGTTTTGCATTTTATCTTTGTTTTATAATTTTATTAATTTCTATTCTTAATTATATCTTTATTTTTATTTTCTTTGAGTTTAACGTGTAATTCTTCTCACCAAAAGTTAAATTCATAGTGAATAATTTTCACCCCTTCGTCCTCTCTCACATAAATATTTAAGGTTATGTAATTTTCTCCCAAGTGAGACTTTTGCTGCATTCTTTACTCTTTTTTTGGTAGTATTGTTATTTTCATATAGTTCTGATTGTTTTTATATGCTCATTATGATTTCTTCTTCTTTAACCCAGTAATTATTTAGCAGTGTGTTTTTACTTGGCAGATTTGTGGGATAACTTATGTTTTTGTTATTAATACCTATCATAACTGTGTTGAGGTCGGAGAACATGCTGAGTATGATTTGGAACAGAATTAAAGTCTGAGTTATTATGTATACATTCTCTCTCACTTCTTTGGTCTTAGCTTTGTATTTATTAAGATAGCAACTTTACTAGCTTATACAATCACCTTTACTTTTTATATCCCTTGCAACAGTTCCTGAGATTTCTTCCTCCTATTTCATTTAAAACGATTTCAGTTTGAGCCTTTTTATCTTGTACCCACTGTCATTGTTGAAAACTCTGATATTAATTTGATCCTTGTTCATGTGTATGTAATAGGATTTCTCTCTAGAAGTTGTTTTTTTTTTTAAGGATTTTCTCTTATAATTGATATTCTTGGTTATAATGTACCTAGGTATAAGTTGTTACTTATATCTCATTTTTGGCACTTTCCAATTGAAACAGATTTTTCTTTAATCCTGAGACATAAATCCCAATCATTTTTTCAAATAGTCCCTTTTCTATATTTTTCTCTTTTGGTTTTTCTGGGTATGCTACTGCCCAGTTGATAGCACTTGAACTATTAGTTCTTGTATTTTTTTATTTAAAAAAAGATATGAAAACTTTCAAACACCCACAAAAATAGAGGAAACAGTATAATGAACCCTTGTAACTGATCACCCAACTTACAATTATCGATATATTGCCAAAGTTTTGTCATCTACTCTCCATGCCATTTACTTATTTCCCACAGCTTTACTGAGGTATAATTTACAAACCATAAAATCTGCCAACTCTAAGTGTACACTCCAGTGACTTTTAGCAAGTTTACAGTTGTGCAAACATCAACATTATCCAGTTTTAAAACATATCCATCAGCCCGATGTTTCCTCATGCCTGTTTGCAATCAATCCCCACTCCCTTAGAAGCCATGAATCTGCTTTACTTTCTGCATAGATTTGCCTTTTCTGGACATTTCATATAAATGGAATCACACAATATGTGGCCTTTTGTGTCTGGTTTCTTTCATTAAGCATTGTGGTTTTTAGTTTCATCCATCTTGTAGCATGAATCAGTACTTCATTCCTTTTTATTACTGAATATTATTTCATTGTATGGAATACAATATATAATTTATTTATTCACCCATTGATGGATATCTGGATTATTTCCACTCTTTGGCTATTAGGACTAATGTATCTATGAACATTTGTGTGCACATCTTTGTGTGGACATAGCTTTTCACTTCTCTTGGACAGATACTTAGGGATGGAAATGCTGGGTTGTATAGTAACTATACGTTTTACTTTTAAAGATACTGGCGAACTTCTATTCCAGAGTGTCTGTACCATTTTACCTTTCTGAACAGCAGCATAGAAGGGCTTCGGTTTCTGTACATCTTTGCCAACATTTCTGTCTTTTAGCTTATAGCCATTCTAGTAGTGTTAAGTGGTATCTCATTGCAGTTTTAATAACTCATGTCTCTAATAATTAGTGATGCGTCTTCTCACGTGGTTATTGAATATTTATAAATCTCCTTTGGCAAAATATCTATTCAAATCTTTTACCCATTTTCTAATAGGATTGCCTTTTTTTATATCGATTGTAGGGGTTCTTTATATATTCTAGATACAAGTCCTTTTTCAAATATAGTATCTACAAATATTTTACTCGAGTCTATGGCTTGTCTTTTCATTTTCATAATGATGTCTTTTGAGATACAAAATTTTAACTCTGATAAAATTTATCATTTTTTTCTTGAGTGTATCATGCATCATATATTTGGTGTCATATCTAAGAATTCTTTGCCTAACTTGAAGTCTTAAAGATTTTCTCCTAGGTTTCATTTTAGAAATGTTATACTTTTAGTTCTTACATTTAGGGATATAATCCATTTTGAGTTAGTTTTTATTCATCATATGTGTTTTGGGTTTTTTGTTTGTTTGTTTTTATGGCATACGGATACCCGGTTGTCCTATCATGATTTGATGAAAAGATCCTTTCCTCACTGACTTGCCAAAAATCAATTGACTAAAAATATAAGGGCTTATTTCTGGACTGTCAATTATATTCTTTTGATTGCCTATGTTTATACCAATACTGCACTGTACTGATTACCATAGCTGTATACAAAGTTTTGAAATCTAATAGAGAAAGTCTTCCAACTTTTGCTTTTTGAAATTTTTTGCTTATTCTGGATCCTCTGCATTTCCATATAAATTTTAGAATCAGCATGTCTGTTTCCACAAGATAACTGATTTTAATAGGGTTTATGTTGAGTTTATAGATTTGGAGAGAATATTGAATCTTCTAATCCATGCACATACAATGTCTATTTATTTAGATCTTCTTCAACTTAGCTCAGCAATATTTTTTCTAAACTTCAGTGTAACTTACAGCTTTTTGACAATTTTATTCCTATGTATTTTATTCTTTTTCATGCTATTCTTGATGGAATTATATTCTTAATTTCATTTCAGATTGTTCATTGCTGATATAGAGAAATACAATTAATTTTTGTATATTGATCTTATATCTTCCAACCTTGGTGGACTTATTAGTTCTAGTAATATTTTTCTAGATTCTTTAGGATTTTTCACATACAGAATCACGTAAACTGCATATAAAGAAGTTATTACTTTTTCTTTCCAATGAGATGCTTTCCTTTCCTTTGTCCTGTTTCCTCCTTTCTATTTTTCCTTTTTACTTTCTTTTCTTTTTCCCCTTCCTAACTGCATTGGCTAGAATCTCCTGCAAAATGTTGAACAGAAATGAAGAAGGTGATAATCCTTGTGCCCTGTTCTTGCACTTAGGGGGAAAGTTTTTTTGTTTGTTTTGTTTTGTTTTGTTGCCATCATGTGTAATCTTAACTGTCGGAATTTTGTAGGTGCTCTTTATTAGACTGAGAAAGTTCACCCTTATTTTTTGAGAGTTTTATTATAAATAGATGAATTTTGTCAAATGCTTTTTCTGTATCTATTGAGATGATGTGGTTATTGTCATTTATTATATTGATAAGCTATATTACAGTAATTTATTTTTAAATGCTTAATCAACCTTGCATCGACAGAATAAATCCCACTTGGTTATGGCATGCAATCCTTTTTTTGTTACTGGACTTAGTTCTCTAATACTTTATAAATGCTTTTTCCATCTGTATTCTAACGGATATGATTCTGTAGTTTTCTTTTCTTGCAATGTCTTTCTCTAGCTTTGGTGTCAGGGTAACACTGGCTTCACAAAACTAGTTGGGAAGAAATTTTCTGAGCAATTTGTTAAAGAATTGATATTATTTCCTTTTCAATGAAGCAATTTATTCCTCAGCATTTCTTTAGGGGAGAATTTTAAATTACTAATTCAATATCTTTTGTTTTTAGGTTTGAGAGGGAGAGAGCGTTTGCACGCACATGCAAGGGGCGGGGAGGGGCAGAGGCAGAGACAGAATCTCAAGCAGACTTCCTGTTCAGCATGGAGTCTGATGCAGGGCTTGATCTCATGACCCTGAGATCACGACCTAGCCGAAATCAAGAGTCGGATGCTTAACTGACTGATCCACCCAGGTGTCCCATTTAATTCAATATCTTTTTTACTTAAGTATAATTAACAAACAGTGTTATATTAGTTTAAGGTGTATGATATAATGATTCAACAATTCCAAGTATTTCTCAGTGCTCAGCAAGTTAAGTGTACTCTTAACCCCCTTTATTTCATCCATCCCCCCACCTCTGTCTACTCTGGCAATAACCAGCTTGCTCTCTGTATTTATAGGTCTAATTATGCTTTTTGTTTATTCACTTCTTTTTAGATTTCACATGTAAGTGAAATCATATGGTATTTGTCTTTCTCAGACTTATTTCATGTAAAATTATACCCTCTAGGTCCATCCATGCTGTTGCAAATGGCAAGATTTCATTCTTTTTTAAGGTTGAGCACTGTTCCATTGTATGTGTGTGTGTGTGTGTGTGTGTGTGTATACACACACCACATCTTCTTTATCTACTCATCTATTGATGCACACTTAGACTGCTTCAATAGCTTGGCTATTGCAAATAATGCAGCGATAAATATAGGGGTGTGCATATCTTTTCAAATTAATGTTTTTGTTTTATTTGGATAAATACCCAGTAGTGGAATTACTGGATTATATGATAATTCCATTTTTAATTTTTTGAGGAGCTGTCATACTGTTTTCCACAGAGGCTTCATCAATTTGCATTCCCCCAACAGTGCAGGAGGGTTCCTTTCTCTCCACATCCTTGCCAACACTTATTTCTTTTTGATTCTAACCATTCTGACAGGTGTAAAGTGACAGCTCATTGTGGTTTTAATTTGCATTTCTCTGATGCTTAGTGATGGTGAGTATCTTTTCAAGTGTCTGTTGGCTATCTGTATGTCTTCTTTGGAAAAAATGTTTATTAAGGTCCTCTGCTCACTGTTTAATTGGATTGTCCCCTCCCCCCGCCACAGTGTTGAGTTACATAACTTCTTTACATATTTTGGATATTAACCCCTTAATGGATAAATCATTTGCAAATATCTACTCTTATTGTGTAGGTTGCCTTTTTTTTTTCATTGATGGTTTCCTTCATGGGATAACAGCTTGTTATTTTGGTGTAGTCCCAATAGTTTAATTTTGCTTTTGTTTCCCTTACCTGAGGAGACACATCTAGAAAAATGTTTCTACAGCTGATGTAAAAAAATCACTGTCTATGTTTTTTGCTAGAAGTTTTATGGTTTCAGGTCTCACATTTAGGGCTTTCATCCAATTTGAGTTTTGTGTATGGTGTTAAAAAATGGTCCAGTTTCATTCTTTTGCATGTTGTTGTCCCGTTTTCCCAGCATCATTTGTTGGAAAGACTATCTTTTCCCCTTGCATATTCACGCCTCCTTTGCAATAGATTAATTGACCATATAAGCGTGGGTTTATTTCTGGGCTCTCTATTCTGTTCCATTGATCTCCGTGAATATTTTTGTGACCTTTGTTTTGATTATTACAGCTTTGTAGTATAGCTTGAAATCTGGGATTGTGATACCTCCAGCTTTGTTCTTCTTTTTCAAGACTGCTTTGGCTATTTGGGGTCTTTGGTGGTTCCATACAAATTTTAGGATTATTTGTTCTAGTTCTGTGAAAAATGTTGTTGGTATTTTGATAGGGATTGCATTAAATCTGTAGATTGCTTTGGGTAGTACGGACATTTTAACAATATTTGTTCTTCCAATGCATGAGCATGGAATATCTTTCCATTAGCTTATATCCTCTTCAGGTTCTTTCATGACTGTTTATATAAGTTTTCAGAGTACAGGTCTTTGACCTTTTGGTTAAGTTTATTTCTAGGTATTTTATTCTTTTTGGTGCAATTACAAATGGGATTTTCTTAATTTCTCTTTTTGCTACTTCATTATTAGTGTATAGAAATGCAACAGATTTCTGTGTATTATTTTTATAACCTGTGACTTTACTGAATTCATTTATCAGTTCTTTGGTGGAGTCTATAGGGTTTTTTATATGCAGTGTCATGTCATTTGCAAATAGTGGAAGTTTTACTTCTTCCTTACCAATTTGGGTGCCTTCTGTTTCTTTATGTTGCCTGATTACTGTGGCTAGGACTTCCAATACTATGTTGAATTGGTGAGAATGGACATCCTTGTCTTGTTCCTGATCTTGGAGGAAAAGTTCTCGAGTTGATGTTAGCTCTAAGTTTTTTCATATATGGCCTTTATGTTGAGATATGTTCCCTCTAAACCTCCTTAGTTCAGAGTTTTTATTATGAATGGATATTGTACTTTGTCAAATGCTTTTTCTACATCTACTGAGATGATAATATTTTTTCCTTTCTCTTGTAAATGTGATGTATCATATTAATTGATTTGTGAATACTGAACCACCCCTGCATCCCTGGAGTAAATCTCACTTGATTGTGGTGAATGATTTTTTAACTGTATTGTTGGATTCAGTTTACTAATATTTTGAGGATTTCTGCATCTATGTTCAGCAGAGATACTGGCCTACAGTTTTCTTTCTTCATCATGTCTTTACCTGGTTTTGGTATCAGCATAATGCTGGCCTAATAGAACGAATCTGAAAGTTTTCCTCCTCTTCTAGTTTTTGGAAATTTTGAGATGAACAGGTATTAACTCTTCTTTAAATATTTGGTAGAATTCACCTGTGAAGCCATCTGGTTCTGGACTTTTACTTGTTGGGAGTTTTTCAATTACTGATTCAATTTCATTGTTACTACATGGTCTACTCAAATCTTCTATTTCTTCGTGATACAGTTTTTGTGTTGAAGTCCTTTAACTTTTGTTTACCTAGGAAACCCTTTATCTCTTTTTCAATTCTGAATAACTTTGCTGGGTATTCTTGGTTGTAGGGTTTTTTTTTTGGTTGTTTTTTCCTTTCAGGACTTTATATCATGCCACTTCCTTCTGACTTAGAAAGTTTCTGATAAAAACTCAGGTGTTTCCCTTGTATTTAACTATTTTCTCTTGCAGCTTTTAAAATTCTCTCTTCATCACTATTTTTTTGCCATTTTAATTATTATGTGTCTTAACGTGGACCTCCTTGGGTTCATTTTATTGGAGACTCTCTGTGCCTTTTGGATTTGGATGTATGTTTTCCTTGCCGAGACTGGGGAAGCTTTCAGCTCTTATTTCTTTAAATAAGTTTCCTGCCCCCTTTTCTCCTTCTTTTTCTCCTGGGATCCCTATAACATAAATGTTATTATGCTTAATGATCGTGCTGAGTTCCCATAAGCTATTTATTCTCATTTTGTATTGTTCTTTTTTCTTTTTGCTCTTCGGCTTGGTTGCTTTCTGTTACCCTGTCTTCCAGATTGTTGATTTGTTCTTCTGCATATTCTAATTTATTGTTGATTCCCTCTAGTGCATTTTTAATGTCAGCTATTGAGTTCTCTAGGATCAGGAATAGTTTAATAACATTGGAATTAGCTGTTCTTTGAAGGTTGAACAGAAGTAAGCTTTGAAACCATTCAATCTTAACTCCCTGCACTTCCCCCCCCACACACACATCGCTTTCTGTGGTGGATTTAAAAAATACTTTCCAGGTTTCTTTAGTAAATAACATTGAGTTTTAGAACTAAGTTTCCTGGCTTGCTTCAGAAAATTACATTAATGTCATTTAGCATTTGTGTTATATCTTTCTTCCAAGGAGTTCAAATTGCATTATAGCAATTACAGAAATAAGAATCAAGATACTAGAACTGGAAGGAACCTTAAAAATAACCTAACTCAACCTTCTCATTTCATAAATGAGTTCACATAAACATTAATTTTCACATAATTTAGTTTCGGTTAAGAAAGTAGTTTATTAGGGGTAACTTCAGATGTAGAAATGTTCATATAAGCTACATAGTCAGCTAAATAATATTTGGTTTAGGAAATGTTGGGATCCTTCACTTTCCAGGTTTAGATTAAATGATGTTAAGCCAGGAACTGAAATACCCAACAGGTGTTCTTTTAGTGAAAATCTTCACTCATTATACTGATTATCAGTTAACTTTTCTAAATCATTCTTTAGCTGTTTTTGTATATTGAATGTGGAGACTAATAGGAATGGATTATCATATATCTTCACTTTATTCTCACCTAAAAGTGGAAAGGTTTGGAACAAGACTGTGCCCTTTCCTCATGATCATTAGACTTTCTTCCATATCCAACTTACCAAGTCTTTGTCTAAAGCCCCAGGGACAGACTTGCTTCTTATGTTTACAGTATTCTCTAAGTCTTCTGGAAATGACCCACTCAGATCTAACTCAGATCGACTTCGGTCTGGAGGAAGGAAGAGTAAAGGAGAGATATGAATCAGCTTATTTTGTAAGAAGATTTCAGTTTTCATTGCAAATGTTTTATCTTTATTCCCATTCTTTCTAGGCACAGGGCATGGAGTGTCACGAAAGCAACAGAGTCAATAAGTTCACACTGTTTATACTAACACACTTTTCTAAAAAATTTTTTTGAAATTTTCTTGGATAGCATTGCCAACAGTGATGTCTTCATTTCATTTTCAATTAAAGAAAGCTTAATGTTCTATTGTAAAATGCAAATTTTTAAGCTGTTTAAGGTTCCTGTTTTTCTCATAGACTGAAAAACTCTTATTGAATGGGTCCTTAAAATATAATCAGCCCATGGAAAAAATAAAGCGTGACTCATTCCTGATTTATATACTTGGAGAATTCACTGTGCTTTCATATCTGACATAAAATGCTATTAAATGAGATAGCAAGATTCTTTCATATGAAAAGGGAGTGGCTATAGGTAAACTGAGAGGAAGTTCTATTTCTTTAGGCACCAGAACATTCTTTCATCAGAGGAACACTTTGTTTTTAAAAATATAATTTAAAGAACGATGCACAGTTCAGGAATGCTGTGGACAACTTACTAAGACACAGTTTATTTACACAGAACGAACAGTTCTATGTCAAAGTCCTGCTGAGAGAGATCCAGCTGCTCATCATGAGAAAGATTAAAGAGAGCAATCACGTACTTGGATTTGAAATAGTAAATTAAATAATGCAGAAGTGCTTAGGACAGTGCCCGACACAGAATACGTACTCAATAAACAGGAGCTGTTGACTAGCTGTTGACGATCTATGAGGTTGGCCTCTGTGCTAGATTAAAATTTTTAACGGGAGAACCAATCTTGTCATCCTGAACAAAATGCGACAATAACCACATATATTTAGAATATGCTTTGGGAGCTTCCTGACTAGGAAAGACTCCCCAACTCAGCACACAGAATAAAGCCTCAGGCTTTATGCAAATATCATCATTAGGTAACAGTTACCTTTCTCATGTTGAGGATTTTGTCATGATTTTAATTCTACACAGTGGACATAAGCTTCATAACTATGGCAAATTTCTCTAAAGACTTTTCTTATTCGTAGGTAATCAAATCACAACACCAATAATACCTGCTTCCCAGGGTTGCTGTGATGGAAGTGAAATGATATACCGTATTTGAATATGCCATACAAATGAAAAGGGTTGTTATTAATACCTTAATGCTGCTTGCAAATAACTTTTTATTTAAACCACAGGATAATTAATCTGTCTAGATATAGGGCATTTATGACCACCATGTCAAATGAACTATCATTTCCTTGAATTCTGGGAAAGCGCCTTTACCTTTCCCTCAAACGAACCAATTATGTTTCCTACACTCCTGCACTGACATTTGGTATAGCTCTGAAACTTGGCAGTGATGACTGACAAGTGTATACACTTAACAAATGGATTTTGCATGAATGCAAGAGGCTCAGGTATTACCTGGGTCCGCATTTAAGCTGTTCTTATGGAATGGGCCTACCATGATGGATCAAGGAAAGATGGCTATTTTCTAAATCATGGAACATCCACTTAATATCACACAAGGCAGTTAATTTCAAATGATTTAGTCACTTAAAAAAAAAAGAGTAACCATGCTGTAAATACCCACCTGAGGAGAGGGAGATCTCAGACACCGCTATGGAAGGTGTACCAGAAACGTTTCTGCGATGACTCTTTGTGAGGTCCTCATAAGTGCTTTCAATGGCAGCCAAATCCACGGAATTTTCAGAACCATGTTCCTTCTCACGAAGTAAAAATGAAAAAAAACCCCATTATAATGCCTGTAATTTACTTTAAAAGCCTCCCATCTGAATATACTGCAGGATGACCATATTTATGTCCTATTCCTCTTTCGGAGGAGCTAGCTGACATTTGGGGGGACCCTCACCAGGAGTCCATATAACTCTAAGGCTTACTATCAATAATTGCTCCATAAAATCTATACCAAGAGGTTTGTTAATTAGCACAAAAGTTGTTCAAAATAATTCTTCATTCACAAAATTGTGAGTGTTCTAATACATGGTTAGCAAGAAAGATGATATAATATCTCCAACCTTACACGAACTTTATATAAGAATCTGGCTAGCTTTGCGTCCCCAGAGTAATACTCAAGCTTAGTACTCTGGTCCTATGTTTATCCCCACTCTCAACACCCTGTTTCCCCAGCCACTGCTTACCTCCTCTACCCCGATTTAACAGAACACCATGACCCACAATCCAGATTAACACATGGCATCGAAGGGCCCCCAGGATACTGCCCCAGCCTTGGGCCAGACTCTGTGCTGATTGCTCAGTGCCTCTGCCAGATCAGTTACTAAACATTTTGAATATCATTCCTTGTTAGGTCGCCAAGAAGTAGGGGTAATCATCAACTATCCACACACTTCTCTGGCTATTGAACGGTACTGCTTGCTAAGTTTAGTATAAATACTTATGAAATTTTAAATATGCCTTTTACCTTATCAGCAAGTACAACTCAGACTATAAGTATTGAAAGAAATCTTCTATTATTAGTCAATCTGTCTGAATGCCTTTTGGCTTTTCCTGAAAAATATTTATAGAATCTGACTGTTCGTAGCCTCTGCTTTAAGTTCATGATTTATTTTTCTGAAGTCGCATTATAGGAAGAGTTGATATTTTAAATAAATATTGATTTTTTATATTCAGTATTGAGATACTATTTTTACTAAAGCATAGTTCACATATGATATTAGTTTCAGGTAGATAACACAGTGATTTGACAATTGTATACATTATGCAATGCTCACCACAATTAGTGTAGTCACCATCTGTCACCATGCAATGTTATTACAATATTATTGACTCTATTCCCTATCCCCTACTTTTCATCTCCATGACTTATTTATTTTATAAATAGAAGTTTGGACCTCTTAATCTCCTCCACCTATTGCACCCATCCCCTCATTCCCCTCTCCTCTGGCGACCACCAGTCTATTCTCTAATATATATGAGTCTGTTTCTAGTTTTGTCCCAGTTTGTTCATTTATTTTGATTTTTAGGTTGCACATATAAGTGAAGTTATATGGTATTTGTCTTTCTCTGTCTGACGTACTTCTGTTAGCATAACACCCTCTAAGTCTATCTGTGTTGTCACAAATGCTATGATCTCATTCTTTTTTATGGCTGAGTAATATTCCAGTGTGTGTGTGTGTGTGTGTGTGTGTGT
>NW_024423319.1:92106666-92143418 GCF_017311325.1 Ursus maritimus
GTGTGTGTGTGTGTGTGTGTGTGTGTGTACACACCACATCTTCTTTATCCATTCATCTATCAGTGGACATTGGGGTTGCTTCCATATCTTGGCTATTGTAAATAATGATACAATATACATAGGGGCACAAATATCTTCTTCAATTAGTGTTTTGGTTTTCTTTGGGTAAATACCCAGTAGTGGAATTACTGGATCATATGGTAGTTCTACTTCTAATTTTTTTGGAGAAACCTCCATAATGTTTTCCACAATGGTTGTACCAATTCGCATTCCCACCAACGGTGCACAGGATTCACGACCTCCCCTTCTATCTCCTTGTTCCAAAGCCTAGTTTCTCACCTGCAGTAAGACAATGGCATCCTAACTGGCCTCCTGGCTTCTCCATTTGTTTCCCTACAACTGTTTCTCAGCACAGCCCCCAGATCCCGTGTAAAGAGAAGCCACATCCTCTGCCCATTTTTTAACTGGAGTTTTTGGTTTGGGGGTGTTGAGTTGTATAAGTTCTTTATGTATTTTGGATTAAGGAGTGCACTTATCGTGATGAGCACTGGGTGATGTATGAATTGCTGAATCACTATATCGGACACCTGAAACTAAAATAACACTATGTTAACTATACTGGAGTACAAAAAAAATTAAAACATAAAAACAAAAAAAATTACAAAGAAAAGCCACATCTGCTCAAAACCCTCCAACCGTCCTCACCTTATTCCAACTAAATGTCAAAATGCATACAGTAGTCTGGCCCTGTTACCTCTCTGAGCTCATTTCCTAGTACTTCTCCCTTTACTCCTTCACAACAGCGACACTGGCTGCCCTGTTCTTCCTTGAACATACCTGGCATGTTCCCACTTCAGAGTCTTAGCACTGGCCATTTCTCCAGGGGCATTAAAAATATTTTAGATGCTGGCTGAACAAGGGCACTGACCATTCAAGATGGAGGCCAGCCATAAGTAATTGGAGCAGCCTTTCCTGTATGTGTACCTGCTGAATACTAGCGCTGTGCCTGCCCGAAGGGGCACCTTGCTACAGACTCCTGCATGGCTAATTCTTTCACTTACTACACTCTTAGCCTGACTAGGACCAAGAGTTCTTAAATATAGACGTCAGCTACATGTATGGAGTTTCCTGCTTAACCAAAAAATCCAGATGCTCATTTATTTAAAAGAATAACTTCCACATTCCATATATATTTCATGTATAATGCAATTTAAGTCTTCATTATGTGTTGATCTTGAATTTTAGCAGTTTTATAGAACAAGAAACTATCAAAAATATCAAGACTCTACTTTTCCTGATTTAAATCAGTCTGGAAAATGTTTAGTGCAGTTAACTTATGAACATCTTGACAAATAACATGGAGGCTCAAAAGCAGAGACTAGAATTCTAAACATTATTTATATTTTGTTTAAACCATATAACCACCACCTTTGAACCTGCTCTTTCCTTTTGCTTCACATTTCTGGCTTCCCACCAGGAGCTAAGGATGCAGGAGGTTCAGTCCTGATATAGAAGCTTCTTTCTTTCTTTCTTTTTTTTTGTTAAAATCAATTTGAACTTTATTATGTTAGTCACCGTACAGTACATCGTTAGTTTCTGATGTAGTGTTCCATGATTCACTGTTTGCGTATAACACCCAGTGCTCATTGTAACACATGCCCTCCTTAAAACCCATCACCAGACTACCCCATCCACCCACCCCTCTTCCCTCTGAAACCCTCAGATTTTTTTCCCGGAGTCCATAGTCTCTCATGGTTCGTCTCTCCCTCTGATTTCCCTCCCTTCTGTTTTCCTTTCCTTCTCCTAATGTCCTCTGTGCCATTCCTTATGTTTCACATATGAGTGAAACCATATAATTGTCTTTCTCTGCTTGACTTATTTCACTTAGCATAATCTCCTCCAGTTCCATCCATGTCGATGCAAATGGTGGGTATTCATCCTTTCTGGTGGCTGAGTAATATTCCATTGTATATATGAACCACATCTTCTTTATCCATTTGTCTGTTGAAGGGCATCTCGGCTCCCTTTTGAGTTTAACTATTGTGGACATTGCTGCTATGAACATTGGGGTATATGGGCCCCTTCTCTTCACTACATCTGTATCTTTGGGGTAAATACCCAGTAATGCAACTGCCGGGTCATAGGGTAGCTCTATTTTTAACTTTTTAAGGAACCTCCATACTGTTTTCCAGAATGGCTGTACCAGCTTGCATTCCCACCAGCAGTGTAAGAGGGTCCCCCTTTCTCCGCATGCTCTCCAACATTTGCTGTTTCCTGCCTTGTTAATTTTTGCCATTCTAACTGGTGTAAGGTGGTATCTCGATGTGGTTTTGATTTGAATTTCCCTGACGGCTAATGATGTTGAACATTTTTTCACATGTCTGTTACTCATTTGTACGTCTTCCTGATAAAGAAGTTTCTACAATTAAATAGCATAAACAGCACACTTCGAGATACAGAGAACTCAAACCCAACCAGGCCATGATGGTGAGGTCGAGTCTCAGAGGCTGGGGGTCCTTTCGCATTTGAGTACTTACTCTAATGCTGACTGAAGTCACACTGTGTGTGCTTGGGGCCGGTGACCTCTGAGTGACGGGGGTCACACCACTGCTCCGGCTGCTCTTCGGGGTTGCAGGGCCTGCTTCCTGGTCATTAAGATCTGATGAACCAGTACTTCCCCTAAAGGAGAAAGAATATTCTGACTCTAACGTGGTCAGCAGCTACCATGTCGCTTTCCTCCTCAAACACTCACTAGGTTTAAGCCCATTTGTCTGACTCCAGGGTTTTCATAAGTGAGCTTCGCCCTACCTTTCCAGCTTTATCTCCCACTGCTCACCAGCATTCTCCCAGCCTGGACAGGCTCCTTGCTGTCCTCTCAACTCACCACACTCATGGCTCCTGCTTCTACCTCTAAGGCTTTTGCTCATGTTCTCTCCACCTGATAGGCTCTATTTGCCACTCCCTGTTTATGCAAACCTTCTCCATCCTTCAAGGCTCAGCTGAAGTCCAGCCTCCCCCATCAGGACTTTCCTGTCATTTGCAAGCCTTGTCAACTTCTGCTCCACTCAATTCTTATTGACTTACAGTCTTTGCTAAACTGTGCAGTCTTCGAGTACAGGATGTCTTATTTGGCTTCAAGTGATCCACATATGTGGGCCTTGGTGCTTCTTTCAACCTAAACTCCTTGGGGACAGAGTTCATATTTACTATGATATCTCCACCACCTTCATAATACCTTAGTGCAAAGGAGGCACTCGGGACATATTTAATCAAAGAGTGGAAATTATGTTGTTTTTCTGTGTGTTGTTTCAGTGTCTGACTCATGATGCACATTTAATAAATGTGGTATAAAAATAATGACATTTGGTAAATGGGCTTGACTCACTTTGTTTGCTAAAACTGATTCAATTCCATTCAATAATGATTAATAAAAAAAACAGTTCCTGCCCTTAAGGTGAACACAATTTTCTCATCACATGGAGTTTCATAAGTAAGTGTAAGTTTTGACAAATTACAGTTTAAGAGAAGTGTTTGTTCTATTTTATTCTTTATCCTTGGGGAGGACAAAATACACTAAGTGGTAAAATAGAAGCTTTTGTGAATTTCACTCTTTTATTTACTGTTTAATAAGTTATAAGTGCATCTATAATAATAAACATTTAACCGTTTAAAGCCTCGTTTAAAGCAGTGATAGTTAACAGTGATTAGAATTTACAGTCGACCCAATCGGAAAAGATATGCAAAAGAACAGAGAAAGGGTGTTTTTTTTTTTCTTTTTAAAGAATGTCTGACTGTGCACGTGACATTACTGGAAGACAAATCTGGCAGGAGAAAGAACTGGCATTGACTGCTGCAGCTATCAACTACAGCTTGTAAGTTTTTCTAGACTGTGCACCAGAGAGGCCACGAAAATCAAATCAAATATGCCCTGACTTCGACAGCCAGCTACCACCACCCTCCATAAGTAGGCAAATGGAAGCTACATTTACTGAGTATTTTCTAGGTGTTTGACACTTTCCACTCCCCAACATCCCTGTAAAAAAAAAAAAAGAAAAGAAAAAGAAAAAGATACCAATAGTCTTTTAAAGATAAGAAAACTGAGTCTTGGAGAGGTTAAACAATTATTCCATATAGGCACACATGTGTCTGTGTCCACACACAACACACACCACCACTACCACATTCTCACATGGTTAGTACGTAGCAAAGTCAGGATAAAAACTGAGACCTGCCTGCCTACCCAAACCTGTGCTCATTCCAGTTGCTCATATTACTTACTCTTCATTTCACCAAGAGCGGATTGATACAACCAGGCAGGTTCTGCATTGATAGAAGGAGCTATCATGCGGAAAATAATCCAAGGATCAGAGGGCTGGGAGTTAGTTCCTTGGAATCTGATTAAGAGAACTAAAAATTCTCTGGGTAGCATTCTTCTTAATTACTTTATTTGAGAGAAAGAGTGAGAGAGAGAAAGCACGAGAGTGGGGAGGGTCAGAGGGAGAAGCAGACCCCCGCTGAGTAGGGAGCCTGATGTGGGATTCGATCCTGGGACTCCAGGATCATGACCTGAGCCAGAGGCAGACACTTAACCGACTGAGCCACCCAGGCAACCCTGGGTAGCATTGTTCTAATACCACATAGAAATAGTCTCTGGCTGCTTCTTCTAGAGATAGCACTCTGAATGAATTATAGATTGCTCAGGAGGGTCTAGGACTCTGTCTTAATTCTGATGACAAGAGATATAAAGTTTTGTGATTAAATAAATTGATATGATTTGAAATTAGAAGTTCCTTGGTAAATTTCCTGAGCCCTCCTCCCTCAGGGACTATACTTCCTGCACTTGACAACAGTTAGCCACCCAACTGATTTTGCTCATCTCAGAAGTCCTAGGTTTTAGAGACCTACTCAGTAACGCTGTGCTGTGATAGTAGGTTCTCTACTCTCAGAACAATGTTACCACAAAAATTTCTCTCCTTACTATTTTAAGTAAAATCTCCTTGAAACAAGAAAGGATAGACATGAATCTTGCAGAAATGAGCCAAGAAGTTATGATCCAAAGGGACTCATGCAGATATATCTGCTTGTGCCGGTCCTAAACATTCTTCCTGACCCAGGTGGTTTTGAAAAAGTCCCCATCATGGATTTGCTTTGCTGGAACCAAAAGTCCTACTTATGGAGAAGCTCTAACAGAAGTTGATTAATTGTGGCGATGACATTCAAAAGGCTATCCTGTAATAGGAAAACAAGTCTTATGATTATAAGTCAGCTACTACAAATCATTGCCAGACTCATCTCAAAAAATGACATATAATTTCACATTTGTCCCTGACATTTACTGTGAGCTTTTCAAAAATATTTTCCTCTCAACTGGTTGTTTCAGTTTGTTAGACTAAAAAAGATTTAGTCTAATGAGGCAGAATATCATAAATATTTGGGTGCCAACTCTTTTAGATGTTATATAAAATATGACATGAAATACATAAATCTTTGACACTTAAATAGGAAGAGGATAAAGCCTTCCTCAAGTCTTGATTCAAGGAGTTTAAAGTTCAATTTGGAAAGAGCTATTTTTTTGGGCAGAGAACCTGAAGAGAAATCTTTCCAAAGAAGGCATACAGATGGTCAACAGACACATGAAAAAATGCTCACCATCACTCATCATCAGGGAAATACAAATCAAAACCACAATGAGATCTCCCCTCACACCTGTCAGAACTGCTAGAATCAAAAAGACAAGAAACAACAAGAGTTGGTGAGGATGTGGAGAAAAGGGAACCCTCGTGCACTATTGGTAGGAATGTAAATTGGTGCAGCCACCGTGGAAAACAGTGTGGAGGTTCCTCAAAAAATTAAAAGTCAAAATATCATATGATCCAGTAACCCCACTACTGGGTATTTACCCAAAGAAAACAAAAACACTAATATAAAAAGACATATGCACCCCTTATGCTTACTGCAGCATTATTTACAATAGCCAAGATATGGAAGCAGCCCAAGTTACCACTGAGAGATGAGTGGATAAAGAAGATGTGGTATGTATACAATGGGATATTATTCAGCCGTAAAAAAAGAATGAAATCTTGTCATTTGTGACAACAGAGATGGACCTAGAGGATATAATGCTGAGTGAAATAAATCAGTCAGAAAAAGAAAAATACCGTATGATTTCAGTCATATGTGGAATCTAAAAAACAAATGAATACACAAACAAAAAGTAGAATCAGACCTATAGATACAGAAAACAAACTGGTATTTGGAGGGGAGAGGATGGGCAAAATGAGTGGAGTGGGAGATAAAGGCTTCCAGGCATAGAATGAAGAAGTCATAGGAATAAAAGGTGCAGCATAGGGAATACAGTCAATGGCATTTTGTGGGTTTTTTTAAAGATTTTATTTATTTGACAGAGAAAGAGAGCGAGCAAGCACGAGCAGGGGGGGCGAGAGAGGGAGAAGCAGGCTCCCCACCGAGAAGGGAGCCCAACATCGGGCTCGATCCCAGGACCCTGGGATCATGACCTGAGCCGAAGGCAGACGCTTAACCGACTAAGCCACCCAGACGCCCCCAGTCAATGGTATTGTAACAGTGCTGTATGGTGACAGATGGTAGCTACACTTCCAGTGAGCACAGCATAACATATAGACTGGTTGAATCACTGTTGTACACCTAAAATGAATGTGATGCTGTGCGTCAGCTATACTTAAAAAAAATGGAGGGGCACCTGGGTGGCTCAGTCGTTAAGCGTCTGCCTTCAGCTCAGGGCATGATCCCAGAGTCCTGGGATCAAGTCCCACATCAGGCTCCTCCGCTGGAAGCCTGCTTCTTTCTCTCCTACTCCTACTCCTCCTGCCTATGTTCCCTCTCTCGCTGGCTGTCAGTCTCTCTCTGCCAAATAAATAAATAAAATCTTTTTAGAAAAATGGAAAAGCTGTATTTTTTTAGATTTTTATTTATTTGTCGGGGGGGAGAGAGAGAGAGAGAGAAAACAAGCAGGGGGAGGGGCAGGCAGAGGGAGAAGCAGGCTCCCCACTGAGCAGGGAGCCCATTGTGAGACTAGATCAGAGGACCCCAGGATCATGACCTGAGCCAAAGGCAGACACTTAACCGACTGAGCCACACAGGCATCCCTGAAAGAGCTATTTTTGATTCAGATATCATGTTACTGATACTTATATCAGAAGTATTAGAAAGTGTCAATAAAACTTTAAGCTAAAATTTGCTTAAAGGGAAACTGACAAGAAAGAGATAGATTTTTCCTGTTCTAATAGGGCCCAAAGCATGGGGATAGGACACTGCCTAGGGAGCTCGGATGTTCCAGGTTACTTGAAAGACACATTTCCTAGAGAAGGAAACAGTCTCATTTACTTTAGCTTATGAAATATACTTTAAAAGCCTTCCATTTTGTTATCTCTAATCTCAAGCTGGCCCAAAATCTTGATAATGGCTTTCTAGATGTATTTTATGTATGTATGTATGTATTTAAAGATTTTATTTATTTGAAAAAGAGAGAGAGAGAGAGAGAGAGAGAGAATGAGTAGGGGGAGTGGCAGAGGGAGGAGAAGCAGACTCCCCGTGGAGCAGGGAGCCTGCGACAGGGCTGGATCCCAGGACGCTGAGATCATGACAGGAGCCAAAGTCAGACGCTTCACCAACTGAGCCACCCAGGCGCCCCTAGATATACCTATTTTTAGATAAAGGATCTAAGGATAGGGGAGAGAGACTATAATGAGTTGCCTTTATGGATTATGAAACTGTCTCCCAGGAGTTGTAGTCTGAAAAGCATTTCCCAGGATGCAACCTTCCCAGAGTGGGCTGACAATGTTGAGTCTGTGCCTGCACGGTTAAATGAGTGCTCCCCTAAGGAAGATCAACTAAAAGGCAGCACTGATCTGAGAGACAGGAACACTCACTGGCTAGTGCACAGCATGACACAGGGACCGCATGATATTCTTTCTGTGGTTTATGCACTCTCCTAACTTTTTTTAGTCAGATCTGAAATGGATATGTAAGAAAAACCAGGGAGGTTGCAGCTGGCAAGTGAGGTGATCCCATTAAATGCGAAAGAGATGTTAAAAATGAGAAAGAAAAGAGAAAAAAGGTGAACATAGTTCAGCTTTCTAGTCTTTGGTGATCCCAAAATACTTTGTCTTTGTCGACAGTCTTTTGTGAGATGGGTGGCCCTCATCCTTGGCTTCATATCAGAAACACTGGGGAAGCTTTTAAAAATTCCCATACCCAAGGGTTAAGCGTCTGCCTCTGGCTCAGGTCACGATCTCGGGGTCCTGGGATTGAGCCCCGCACTGGGCTCCACACTTACTGGAGAGTCTGCTTCTCCCTCTCCCATTGCCCTTCTCCCTGCTTGTGCTCCTTCTCTTTCTCAAAATAAATAAATAAAATCTTTAAAAAATCCCCATGCCCAGACTACATCCAAGACTAATCACATCAGACTCTGGGCTTGAGATCTAGGCCTAGAGGATCGATAAGCTCTAATGACACTCCCATCCCCCAGGGATTTCAATATGCAGCCAAGGTTGAGAAATACTGGGCTAAACTGTGGATTGGTTTAAATTTACTGATCTCAGACATCTCTGTACCTGTAATTTCCCCCCTCTCATACCACTATGTCTTAACCCCAGTGTTCACATCAAGAGAGCTGAGCTGTCCTCCAGACTTAGCCTGTGATAAATGGAAGGACGCCTTCTGGGTTAGTGAGTGAATCTGTTACACCAGGACTCAGCCAACTATGGCCCATGGATTGAATTGGGACCACCACCTGTTTTTGTATAGCTTGTGAGCCAAGCATGGTTTTTACATTTTTAAGTAAAACAAAAACAAAAACAAAAAAACACTTTATAACATGAAAATGACATGAAATTCAAATTTCAGTACCCACAAATAAAGTTTTATTGTAATGCTGGCAAGCCCATCCATTTATGTACAGTCTACAGCTGCTTTCATGCTCCAATAGCGGAGTTGGGTAGTTGAGAAAGAGACTATACGGCCCACAAAGGCAAACGTATTAACTGTCTATATATCTACAGAAAGTTTATTGACTCCTGTGAGTGTCGCCCATGCACACAGGCACACAACACAGAGATACGGGAATCTCCATTTAAAAACCAAACTCTTTGGAGAGGTCAACACATCCTCAAAGAATGAATTTCAGGTATTGGGTACATGCGTATATACATACATATGCGCATATGTATGTGTGTTTTATTCTTAAGCACAAGAGCTTTGGAATACAGAATTAGGGAAGCAGAGAAATTAGGAAAAAGCAGAAATCCATTTGGAAGCTTCTCTAGCTGCCATTTCTTCTGAAGTCACTGTCTTTCTGTGGCTTAATTACACATATTTTCCTTCCTTTTCCTTTTTGGAGAAAGGACAAAGATGCAACGTGACAGGTGTTCAATGACATTTTGTTCAATGAATCTGAGTGTTAATTATATAAAGAACCATAAGAACTTTATAATTTCATTTACTAACACAAAGGGTGATTTGTTTGGTGGCTTGAAAATGTTTAGTGTTTCCTTAAAGGACCTGTTCTCTTTATTTTTTTTTTAAAGATTTTATTTATTTATTCGACAGAGATAGAGACAGCCAGTGAGAGAGGGAACACAAGCAGGGGGAGTGGGAGAGGAAGAAGCAGGCTCATAGCGGAAGAGCCTGATGTGGGGCTCGATCCCAGAACGCCGGGATCACACCCTGAGCCGAAGGCAGACGCTTAACCGCTGAGCCACCCAGGCGCCCCAGGACCTGTTCTCTTTAGGAAGACTCTCTCTAAAGTAGAGGAGATGGTCACCAGGAGGGAAGGACCATGAGTGGGTATGAAGGAAACAGAAAAGGTAAAGTACCCAGTCTGATAATATTTTGGTCTTTTACCATCACAGTAGAATCCTGATCCCATGTCTTCTTTCTAAATAATGGATGGAAGCCAGTTGGAAGAGAGAGGCCAGCAGCCATGAAAAACTTTGGGTGAAATCAAAGCCAAGAGCAAGAAGAAAGCCAACTGCCTTCCTCCGTGGACACTAGGGAATGCAAATGTTTAGCAGAACTTAGCTTTCAGTAACTGAATGGAACAGGTACGTACTTCACTAAACTCTTGTTCTACCTTAAGAGAAAGGTCATCAAGGTTATCCAAAGCCATCCACATCTTGGTCCAACTTAGCTCTTCATTTCATCTCGTGTATACTACACTTCAATATTTACACTCTAAAAACCCTGAACTATTTATTTTCCAGGACATGCAACATTGCTTTATACCCTTTTCTTTTGTACTTTCTACTTCCTCTATTTCATTCTTAACTTTGTTCACCTGGCCAAGCCCTCCTCATCCCTTAAAACTGCTTAAAGGTCATCTCCATGAAGCTTCCCTGAATCCTCTGAAAGGATAAATGCCTCTCTCTGGTTTTCCCATAGCACACACAACATCTTTTTAACATGATACAATATGGTCTTAAAATCATTTGGTTGTCTTAAAATTATCTTCCCTGACAAAGTTTGGGAAGTCCATGAAGGGGTAGAATAGTATCATTGTCTAAGCACTCTCACACTTAATTACCATTTGGAATAGAGTACTAGGTCAATAATGTGGACAGAACTGTGTGTTGAATTTATCTGTATAAATAAAATTCATAGGTGAGCAAGTCCTATACCTCTACTCCTCAGGGAAGAAGAAAGACCATTATCGTATCTTAGCTACCCTGAGAAAGTACATATCACACAAGACCCCTGAGTGAAAAAAAAATTATTATACTGGAGGAGGGAAATGTGTTAAATTTAGTTCATTGAAACAGAACACATCAGGGCAGGGAATCTTTGTGGAATAACTGGAGAAACAGATAAGATAGCAAGGAGGTGACCATTAAGAATGAGGCAAGTCAAGAACCCAGCTGTAATCCAGCCAAAGTATAATATCCGGAGTCTGGCTGAACTACCAAGTCTCTGTAACTCCTCACATTACTGTCATTATAAAAAGGAAAGTTACATGTATATAAAGTAAATAGAAATCAGGGGTGGAGCAACCAGTGGTCTGATAAACTGCCTTTGGAAGAGGGACAAGAGCGGTTGGGGAGGGATGCGGTAGCAGACGGCAGAGACCCCACCCCTTTCCCCTCGGCCCTCACCTCTACCCGCAGAGTCCTGTTGACTGGGAAAAACCACAACTCTATGCCCGAAGACTTTTTTGGATCACAAGAGCATGGAGTGCCTGTGCGCAGAACAAGTCCCAAGTGCCAGAGAGTTAGTGCTCTAGAATTAGTCCTCAACCAGTCATCAACAGGGAGCTGGTGTATACATACCTCGGATTCTCAGTCTCTTGACTGGATAATTCTGAGGTGTATTATATACTGTTTCCTATATTTGGCCACTGAGATTGAGCTCTGGTTGCCCATAGCGGTAACTGGCTTAATGACACCCTCTTTTTGGCTTTCGCTCCTTCCCTGGATCACTTCCCCACTCCCCTTGGGTTTCCAAGATCACATCCTAAACCAATTACTTACTCTTGAATCCTTATTTCAGGGTCTGTTCTGGGGGAGCCCAAATCAAGGTAGTGTGTATGGTGGGCAAAAGACGAGTAAAAAGGGATGATTGTGAGGTATAAATAGAAGTTTCTAGCTGAAGATGTGTTTGGCAATTCCAGACCCCATGTTGCTCCCACTGATATGTTCACAGTCTAAGTAAATAACCTTGTGAATCTGATATGCTTGCCGTATTCTCCAGTGTGATGAATGCTGCTGAGAAACACAGCATCACATCCTTCATCCATTTTTTACTCAACAGAGTGAATTTTAACTTCAAAGTTCCATTTTTCCTTTGTTTTTTAGGGGACATCATTGATGTCTTACCCAGATCAGCTCAGATCACTTGTACCAGCTCTGTGTGCCCATGTCCAGCTTCTGAGTGCTTTCCTGCTAATGACTTGCACCTATGGCCTTCAGAGACCTTTAGCACTGCAGCCTAGATATGCTTTGGCATGTCTCCCCTACCCCCATAGTTAGAGTTGTCAAATAAAATACAAAACTCCCAGTTAAATTTGGATGTCAGATAAATAATGAATACTTCTTAGTGTAAAAATATAGTAATATTAACTGAGGGTTTTAGAGGGGGAGGGAGGTGGGGGGATGGGCTAGCCCGGTGATGGGTATTAAGGAGGGCACGTATTGCATGGAACACTGGGTATTATATGCAAACGATGAATCATGGAGCACTACCTCAAAAACTATATAGTATATAAATGAAAATAATATTTCATGGGGGTCAACTTATTTATTTACTTACTTATTTTTTTAAAGATTTTATTTATTTGACAGAGAGAGAACGCGAGCACCAACAGGGGGAGCAGCAGGCAGTGGGAGAGGGAGAAGCAGGCTCCCCGTGGAACAGGGAGCCTGATGCGGGGCTGGATCCCAGGACCCAAGGACCATGACCTGAGCCGAAGGCAGACGTTTCACCAACTGAGACACCCAGGCGCCCCGGATGTCAACTTCTTTAAAAGTCGTTTATCTGAAATTCAGATTTACCTGGGCGTCCATCCTGTATTTTTATTCACTAAATCTGGAAACCCTATCCAAAGGAATCCACGGTCAATGACTAATTGGTATAGGAGTGCAATGGTCCAGCTCCTCAAAATGGAAAAACTCAGAGACACACTTTATGATCCAGAATCCCTTGCAGGATCAAGCTGAGTTTTCACATTCAGGCCTCACCTGAGACAGCACATTGCTTGGGTTCTTTCCCTTCTTTATTCTGCTTCTGTTCCTCCTGTACTGGTTTCTTCTGGAATCGTTTCGTGAATAAATCACTTGCTTACGCATCCTCGTCTGAGGGTTTGTTTCTGGGTGAGCAGGACTTCAGATAGATATCTCACAAATCAGACCACGCTGATAACTCATCATGATATAAAAGGGATTAGGAATCACTGCTCTGAAGAGCAGTCTGTTGATGAACTATAGCTTACATGCATATTCTTTTTTTTTTTTAAAGTCTCTCCTGCCTCATCTGTCAAGTCCCTAGCAACAAGGGAAGAGCCCTTTGCCAGGCTCTCGTGGGAGGCTGCTGGGCCTTGCCTAACCCATTCATACTTTTCCCTGCTTTCCAACTACTGAAAAGAAAGTCAACCAGGCATCTGGTGAAACATCATTTCCGCTCTGGTATGATAGGAGTTTTAAACAAGAATGCCCAAGGCCAGCTGCTCCAAAAACACGAGCAATGAACCATGAAGAAACAGGCATTGTGGAGGAGAAAGGGGAATTCACTGCTAAGCTAGGTCAGGGACTAGACCAAAGAGACTGGGCTCTTAAAATCTCTTTAGGGACATTTGCTGTTCCATATTTGAAAATGAGCTACGGGGGAGAATGCACTTTTGCTTGCAAAACCTAAGAAGAAAAGAGTCTGCCAGTTTTACTACTTGGCTTTGCAGAATTACTGCAGCTTCGAGCAAACCAAAAGGAGCTAATGCCTTTTGGTGATGAGAGTTGAGAAAAGATGGGCTACTTCCTGCCCAACTTTCTAAGGAATAATTCTGGGATGATGTAACTCATCTCACTGTGGCAGCCCATTAATGAGTCATCACTTTGATAAATGCACGTTCCAGGAAAAAGAACATTTGCTCTACTGATCTCCCAAACAGCTTTTTTTTCTCTTTCTTTATGGGAAAACATTGTTCTTGGCATGCTTAAACCAAAGCATCCCTGACTACTATATTCTGATCTTCTAGAAACCACTTCAGGTACTTATGATTTAAAAGATCAAGTCTACTTTGCCTCCTTTCATTTTACAACAAGAACAAGAAAATCCTGGGTCAATACACCAGTGTTTGGTGAAACATGTCCATATGACTTTATAACTTAATGATTATTTACACCCACCAGTAGATAACACACAAGAAATAAACCCAGGCAGGTGGATTCTGGAAGAACAGCAGAAGCGCTATGATACTAGAGAGCATGCCCCTTCTTCTTGTTGAGTAACTGGAAGATTAATTAGTTTAAAATGGAAAAACCTGTGGGTTGGGTCAGGAGATTTTTTTTTTTTAGATTTTTTTACAAGAATTCTATCTTCTTTTTATATATATTGTCCCTC
Organism: Ursus maritimus; assembly: GCF_017311325.1. NCBI lineage: Eukaryota > Metazoa > Chordata > Mammalia > Carnivora > Ursidae > Ursus > Ursus maritimus. Next base: position 92,120,746 of record NW_024423319.1, read on the forward strand.
TGAAATGCTAGCCTGAAGTCTTTACCAAGATGGCTCATCCATGGGAGTCCCCAAGAGGCGGGGCAAAAATAGCAACATTAAACTAGTTGTTTATCACCTCTAAATAATTTGGAGCACTGTCTGAGAGTCAGGAGTTCAACGACCAAAAACAAAAATGAGACTTTTACAGAAAGAGTCTGTGGAACTTGGCATGGGGCTACCCCAAGGTCAGTCAAAGGAAGCTATTTCAAGGACCAAAGCAACTATGGTTTGAATTGTTTTTTACCATAAAGGAAATAGATCTATATTCTCGAAAATTTGAAAAATATGGAATATAGTGACGATCTTTTGCTAGTGGATGAAAAATGATTTATTTTCTACTTTCTTATTTTTTTCTGTGTGGTTTTACGCAAAGTGCATGACTTGGCAGGAACGCTATAGAGAAAAAAGAAGCAGGTGTGGAGAGTCACCATGGAAAAAAAAAATGAATGGTCAGAAGAGGGTCCTCTCTAGGGGGATGTGGTGTTCCATATTCTAAAATGAATCACAGGGGAGAATTCAATTCTGCTTGTGTAACCTGAGGAGGCTTCACTCCCTGGCTTTGCAGAATTACTGCAGGTCCAAGAAAGCAAAAGGGAGTTAACATTGGGACAAAACAGCGAAACATGAGGGTAGATCTTTTTTCTCCTCATGGCCTTTGATAATACATTCAGCGTGAAAATAAGCCTTGACTTATGCCCCAACAGGATAAACAAAATCCAGCTTGATATGAAACCACTATGCTCTTGGCTACCCTTTCTTTTAGCTTTTCTTGACAAGGTGGTAACTCTGTGCATAGGAGCCTCTCACCTGGCCCCACTGTTAACGAGTTAGATGAAGAGGAACTAGAAAGAAGTGGAATTTATGGAAATTCTCTGGAGCAATTCAAGTGATGAAATTATTAATAATTTTTAAAGCTACGGGGTGCCTGGGTGGCTCAGTCGTTAAGCGTCTGCCTTCGGCTCAGGGCGTGATCCCGGCGTTCTGGGATCGAGCCCCACGTCAGGCTCCTCCGCTGGGAGCCTGCTTCTTCCTCTCCCACTCCCCCTGCTTGTGTTCCCTCTCTCGCTGGCTGTCTCTCTCTGTCGAATGAATAAATAAAAATCTTTAAAAAAAATTTAAGGTCTTCTCATGTCTTTTATTTTTATTTATTTTTTTTAAAGATTTTATTTATTTATTTGACAGAGATAGAGACAGCCAGCGAGAGAGGGAATACAAGCGGGGGGAGTGGGAGAGGAAGAAGCAGGCTCCCAGTGGAGGAGCCTGATGTGGGACTCGATCCCAGGACTCTGGGATCACGCCCTGGGCCGAAGGCAGACACTTAATGACTGAGCCACCCAGGCGCCCCGTGAGCCACCCAGGTGCCCCGTCTTTAAAAAAAAAAAACATTTTAAAGCTAATATATATATATATATATATATATTAATCGCTCAGATGTTTCTTTTTCAGAAGCTTAAACAGAAAGAAGATCAAGAAATCTATGAGAAGAATTTATTTTCCCTGTACACCTCCATTAGAACTGCAGCCTTAAGTCCCAAGACATCAAGTCTCATCCCTACAGGTAACACAGATGATTCTGATAGCTGTGACTCCAGAAAGGTAAGTGCTCCCTATTTCAATTAAAATAAAAATACCCTCCTGTCTTTTCATATTATGTTGGGAGTTCTCCAAGAGGTAATCCTTTACAGGTACCTAGAAGCACCATTTGAATAGAAATACATCAACCTTCTTCTCAGGCTCTACTACTGCCCAATCTGTATGTGCCTTACCTGTCCAAACCAGGGACTGACTTTAAACTCCGAAAGTTTTGGCTGTCTAAGTCCAAGCTGTAGCTCCGCCCACTTTCCATTTTTGGAGTTATGATTTCTCCTCTGGTTGCTGACCTGAACTTGGCCAGAAGAAATCTGAAATTATATAAATATGTCTATACTTAAAAGGTCACATTAGAGAAAAGGCATTTCAAAATTTCCTTTCAAGAATACCATTCCTTAAAAAAAAAAAAACAAAGAATATCATCTTCAATATTCTCAACAGTAAATAATTCTTCAATAACGTGGCCTCGGGGCTGATTGGTTGTGGGGAATTCCTGGTGCCTCTGCCATACACTGTCAAGGGGGAGGGGACAGGCAGTTATCACCTGCTCCCAAGGCCGCCCCACTTGCTGGTAAGCCAGGTCTCTGTCCCTGCTCGGAAAAAGACCATCAGCTTTGGAACTCCCCACTGTCACCTGAGAAGGACAAATATCGCCTGGGTTGAGTCTGTATTCAGGGATGCTAAGAATAGGGAGCCTGGACTCCCCTTGCTCAGAAAGGGGAGCTAAAGTGATTCTCCGGGACAAACTGAGGTGGCCACTGATTAGACTAAGCTCCATGAGAACAGCAACTCTGCCCTGCTGGTTTCCTGCCCGTTCCCCTGAGCCTAGAGTGATGCCTGGTACACACGAGAACCCGATCAGTTCTTGCAGAGTGAATGACTAAACCCAGGTGGTGGAAACCATCTTTCTATCTTTCGTGACGTTTCTCCCCGTGGGAGTGAAGTCTGAACAATGGAGTGTCTCATGTAGGATGAAATCTGACTCCACTGCCATTTTACTAAATTATTTAGAACTTGAGCAAAAATAGCTTTTCAGGAACTGAGATTTGAGTCATGATCCAGGCTACTGAGTGTCCAAAACATGGGGGTTTTCAAATATACTTTAAAAAAAGAACCAAAGCTATATTCTTGTTATGACAGCATTGAGAGAAGCCAGTTCATTTATCTTACATTCGGGTTTTCTAGGGGGAAAACATGTATTCCACAGGTACGGGGACAATCGTAATAGAAGCTGCCAAGATGTCTCCGTTTCAAAGATATATCGAGTGTCTTGTCAAAGTGTCAGAAGCTTCAATCTAACTGGAAAATTACATTTTTTTGGTGAGAACAACACTTAATATAATATCAATCTGTGCTGCTCTGGGAACCCCCTTGTACATGACCCCACATCCACTCTTCTACTTAAGCTGTTTCTTTCATGTGGAATCACTCTTCCCCATCTTTTGCTATCCTGGACCCCCACCCACCTTTCAAGGTCCTCATCTAGTCACACTTACAATTTGATGTCTTTCCCAATGGCCTCTGTGACCTCCCGACACTGATTATCTAAGCCCCTTATTTAAGATTGACTTAGTTATTCATTGCCTTACGATCTCTCTTGTAGTGAATTAACACTTCCCTCTTCATTTAGAAAGGCTTTCAGGTAGCTCACATTGTCATCTTACACTTTCCCGAACTTCTTCTATACGTATTAATTTTCTAGGCCGTGAACCTTTGCTACCCAACTAGCTGTTACAGTCCTTGAAGACAGATCCATCAGATCTCAGTTCTGAGTTCCCACAGGGTGCAGTCCAGAGCTGTGATTGTTTTTAATTCAGAGTGTATACAATTCATTGTGCCGGTGGGTTACTTCTTATCTCCCGGCTCCAAGTTCATCGTTCTGTGACCTACGTGGTGAAGCCTGGGCTATGGGTTTGCAAATTACAGCTCCTACAAGCACTTGGGGGCTCTGAGTGGCTTGTCCAATCAAGTCATTGACTGTTTTCGATGAGCCAGGCACCACGCTGGAGGCTGTAGCGCGAAAAGAAAGAAAGCAAAAAGCCACAGGTCCAGCACTAAGGGAGCTCATAGTTCAGCGTGTGCTGCGGCTGGGGAGTTGGGGCGTTGGGGCGTGGTGTCAGACTACAATGTAACATGAGATACACAGGCACAAGGCCTTGAGGGGGCTCCAAAGGGCGACAAGCGGACTCAACCTGGGAAGAAGGACCGATACGTGGGATATATGGTCACTCCAAGCTCTCTCTCACATTCATCTCTGTTCATTAATGAAGATATGGTTCGTCATGAGTGTCTGAGTTACAGGCCATTTAGGTTTCTTTTGCACTCACAGTTCAAATTCTAAGAACAAAAACCAAACAAAACCAAACCAGACTTTCTCTAGAGCCAGAGAAAGGCTTAGATACTAGCAGTGTCTCAAACTGCTTCCCGCTGAGAGAACAAAACAATGCTACTTAGAAAGAATCATGAAGTGACTTGGTGGATATGAGAATCCTCACTACCTAAGTCACAAAACAGACCGACGGTTGCCTGAGAAACGAAGCCCTGCAAAATGCAGAGCTGGGAAGCAGAAGTCGGCCTTCTGGTCCTTTCCACCTGCCTTTTAGGGGCCTCCTATCTCCCCTGAGGAAGCCCTGATGCCCCCAGTTTCCTACTGCCTCCCTGAATCTTGCTCCCCTACGTGATTCCCATTCTGATTCTTCGTACTTGAGACATATCTTTTCTGAATTAAGTTACTGGGGTAGCCAAACATGATTTCTTCCTTAAGGAAGCTCACATTTTAAACAGGGGACACTATGTTTTAGGCCCAATTAATAAATCTTCCATTTGGATATTTCCTATATCAGCACTTAGGCTGGGCAAGGGTGGTGACAACCGAGCGAGTTGTCACCTCTTTATGGACAAGACTGGTCCTGACATGAAAGCTTCTACCTCAACATAATGAGAGCCTTTCAGTGCGAGACCAGATATGCCAAGTGAAAGAAAAACTTTTACAGGTTCAGGTCCAAGGGGACCTTTAATTGTCTAAGACCAAAAGTAAATAAAACTGCATTTCCTGAGGGGAATGATAGGAGAATGTTGCCTTGGTCAGGTATGTTGACCTTCTCTGGGTCACTGAAGTGATATCCAACTTGAAAAACTATGGAGTTTTTATTTCAGAGGTTTCTAGAGTAAAGAGCAACTATTCCCTTGGAAAAGGTGTGTCTTACCCCTTTCTCCTGGGTCCATCATGACTGGCCTTTTGCCTGGCAGAAGGTGAAGTGTCTGCCTTTCCTGGGTCCTGGCGGGGTTGCTCTTGACTTTGTACTTCTTCAGTTCCTCATTAAAAACAATCAGAAGACAAATTTCCATACAAAATTGCCAGAAATGAGAGCAATTTTTTCTTCTCCGTTCTCTTTCCTACGTTAGCATGGGACAAAGAAGTCTACAATAATCGGCGATGACATTCCCATCCCATCACAGTTATTTCTAATCTGCTGACTGTCCCGGAGTTAAATGAAGACGAAGATCAGGACTCATCTGTGGGAGGTTTGCTGAGATAAGCTTTCTAGGGATGACTGCGATGGAGGGGGATACATCATCCCGCTACAGATATTTTTAGGGCAGAGGAGCCTGGGTTCATGAGAACTTGAAATCCCTAGAGACCGGGATTATAGAAACAATACCTGATTTCTGAGCACATAAACCAGATTCCCTGTGAGGGGGAGCAGCTGTGTCTATACCTCATGACTTGAGGGAGTCTACATTCCTAAAGGTTCTGAGGTTCGAGTGGGGAAAGCAGTCAGAGCTAATTGCTTCATTCTAACTCTCCTCCATTCTACCCCCCTGTGGCATCAGACCTGGTCTCACCCACAGGGGAAAGCCCTTCCTTGCTAGGGCCACAACCAGAAGTGACACTGGAATCATCCCAAACCTTCCAGCTCTACCTGCCAGACTTAACATCAAGGGCATTTGTCTCTGGCTATGAAAGATGAGAGGCCCTAGCAACAGGCCAGAAGATGCCTCCCCACACATGAGCAATAGTCCCCTAAACACAAGTTTCACTCGATATTTAACCAATTAAACTGTCGGTTGAATGCACAGAACAGCAGTCTCAAGGTGGGGTGTGATTTGCCCTGGGTGACAGTATAATTCTTCATTGAGTAACAGGGCCCTGAGCATTTCAGGCCATTTAGCATTCTGGTTCCTGCCCACTAAATGCTGTTCGTTCCACCCCAGACATTGCAACAACCAGAAACACCCCCTTGCATTTCTAAATGCTCCCCTGGCTTGAGGGAGGAGGGCATGGTACACGCTCTCATCGTTTGGTTGAGAACCACTGGATTAGTAAAAGGAACGTTTAAAAGCAATTTTATTGAAATATAACTTGTTGAAAAATCAAGGATTGCTTTCACAATATGAATCATTTAATTCATCTGTTTTATGTTACTTTCTTAAATGTCTAGTAAAATCCTGGAAGTGCATTCAGGGAAAGAACTATCTGTGATGAAGATAAATGCCTCCTTTGAAAATCTCAGTGTGTCAGATAGATGGAAAATCACTGTGGATTTTATTTTCTACCGACTTCCTCTTCCCTTGTATGAATTGCAGATTGAGATTTCATGCTACTGAGTTTTGAAATGACCTAAGGGATTCAGGGAAATTCAACTACGTTCATTTGCAACATATGTAGGGAAATTACAGAGCCCACCAAAATGGAGAGTAAGACAGTTTTGAAACCAAATAATTGCTTTAATTACCTGGACTTCTTCTCAAGATGGACTGTCGGACTACATCGGTGCCCAGAACATTGACTTGCTTGAAACGCTTTGCCTTTTCTTCAAAAAACCATTCACCAGTTACGATCCTTAGCTGTCTGCTCAAGGGAAAAGGGGGAGAGCATTGAAATTCAGTTATTTAGCCAAATAATTAACTCTCGAAAATCCCTAATTGAGTGAAAAAATAGCCAGTCATTTATAGAGTCTATCTCAATGTCTCCAGTATTTTACGGTGATTATAATGGCTACTATTACTTGAATATATACTATATACCAGTTACTTGCTAATTGCTCTTCGTGCTTCATATATTTTTATCTACATAACAAACCTGTGTAAACATTATTATCCTCTTTTTATATATGAGGAACTTGACACTTAGAGCAATAAAATGACATGTCTCCTATCACATAGCTGTTAAGTAAGATCCTATCCCAGGCAGTCTGGCCTAGGGCTCAAGTTCTTAACCACTGCATTGGTGGGAAAATACGCTTCAGTGGAAACAGGGGGGAATGAATGAAGGTTTTGAATTACGAAGGGGCCAAAATTAGACTCTGTTTTAGAATGATATCTTGATGTAATATGATGACTGGCTTAGAGTAAAGAGCAAACGGAATAAAGAGACAGGTTTGGCCATGGAAATAGTCCAGAAGAGAGATGACAAGACCCATGCTGGGGAAATGAGGAGATAAATTAAAAAGAGGGGAAGTAGAGATAAATTAAAAATATAGAAAGTAGAAGGGCCTGCCTGGATTTCATAATCAACCAAATGTTGAAGGTGCAAAAGAAGGATCTTTGTTTTTTGTTTTTTTTAAATGTTTTTTTATTACATTATGTTAGTCACCATACAGTACATCCCTGGTTTCTGATGTAAAGTTCCATGATTCATTAGTTGCGTATAACAACCCAGTGCACCATGCAATACGTGCCCTCCTTACTACCCATCACCAGCCTATCCCATTCCCTCACCCCCTCCCCTCTGAGGCCCTCAGTTTGTTTCTCATAGTCCATAGTCTCTCATGCTTCATTCCCCCTTCTGATTACCCCCCCCTTTCTTTATCCCTTTCTTCCCCTACTGAACTTCCTAGTTCTTACGTTCCATAGATGAGAGAAATCATCTTTGAACAACCATGCCCATTTTTAAAGGCCCTGCCTGCAATGACTACACGAACCCTTTATCTCAGTTGCACAGGCCTATTTACCATTCTCTGAATATGGATTATCGAAGTGTTGGTACAGTAGCGTTCAAATACCCCTGTCTGAACACTTCTACAGAGGACTGTAATGGAAAAGAGGTTGAAAGGTAGGATTGGGTCATATAATGGAAATCTTTGAATGTCATGTTAAGGAGTTAGAGTGAACTCTCAGTTTTTCTAAAGCTACGGCTAGATGATATAATCTCTGGAAATTATATGGACAAAGGAGAAACCAGAGGCAGGACAATTAGGAAATTATTGCAATAGGTAGAATAGGAAATGATGAAGATGTATATCAGGGATGGGGGCAAGGGGTGAAAAGAAGGATAGAGATTCTTGGGTCACTGAAAATCAGCAAGATTGGTGACAAGTCAGATGTGGTGGCTGAAGAAAAGCAGCTGAGAATCAACTAGAGATTTCTAGCCCTAGGAATCATACACATGTGATTCAGCAACTAAGTGTTCTTAGAAATTAATAACTGGATCCTAAATTTAAAAAAAAACCAGAAAAATATGTCAATATGTTCCCCACCAGCAATTACTCTGAAATGCTACTTCTCAATAGAAAAGACAAAATTAAATTATTTTTTAATAATATTTTTTTATTATGTTATGTTAGACACCATACAGTACATCCCTGGTTTTTTATGTAAAGTTCCATGATTCATTAGTTGCGTATAACACCCAGTGCACCATGCAATACATGCCCTCCTTACTACCCATCAAATTAAATTATATATGAAACACAGTTCCACTAGTGGGGATAAAAACGGAAAATGTTACCCTTGGAGCAAATTATTCACTGAGAGGAAAGACTATAGCATGTATCTCTCAGATTTACTCCCAAGTGCCTAGATGGTCTGTTGAGAAGCAAGGGCTACTGGATTAGCTACAAACTACATACAATGTATTTATGGAATATATCAAATCTAAGAAAATCTAATCTACCAAAACAAAATGCTTGAATGGGTTGAATTATTTCTGGATGCATCTCAAGTGCTCCACAGACTTATATATCATTATTCATGTTGGAAACAGAGGTCGTAACTGTGCTATTCTGAATTCTCAAGGTGTCTCTTCAAGGTTCCTGTCCCTCCGTTATTCAACCAAATGCTTGGTGCTGCTATGACTGCACTTTGCTAATGGAATTAAAGTTATTAATCAGCTGACCTTAAAATAGGGAGATTGTCCTAGATGATCTAGGTGGACCCAAAGTGATCACAGAGCCCTTAAAATCAGGAAGAAGAGGAGGAAGTCGGATCTCTGACGCTTCAATGCTAGAGAATGGGAAGTCAGATTTCAAATGTGAGAAAGATCCGATGCACTGAGAAGGCTCTGAGATGTAGACATCAACAGGCAAGGACCAGAGAGAGAGGATTCTCGGAACGAAGGCTGGCTCTTAGCTAACAGCAGACAAGGAAACAGGAGCCTCATTCCTACAGCCATAAGGAATCAGATTCTGCCTACCAAAGTGAGCTTGGAAGCCAAATCTTTGCAAAGCCTTCCAGTGGGAGCTCAGCCAGCCAACATCTTGACTTCAGCCTTGCGAACTTGACCAGAGAAACAGACCCAGCCAGCCCATGTTTCTGAGCTACGGAAGGGGGCGATAATATATTTGCACTGTTTGAAGCTGCTAAATTTGTTATGAGGGCAAGAGAAAAGGAAAACAATACTCCAACGTAGCAATATATTTGTTTTAATATCCAACTCAGGAAATGACGTGCACAGGTTGTGAGAAAATAAATACAGAAAATTCAGGAGACCAATAGGGCAGAGGTTGGCAAACAATGGTGTGTGGGCAAAATTCACCCCCCTACATGTTTTGTATGGGTCTGGGAGCTAGGAGTGGTTTTTACATTTTTTTGTGGTTGGGAAAAAAATCAAAAGAACAGTATTTCATGACATATGAAAAGTATATGAATTCCATTTAAAATCAGTGTCTGTAAGTTTTATTGAAATACAGCCATGCCCATTTGTTTATGTATTATCTCTGGCTGCTTTTCTACTATAAAGCAAAGTTGAGTATTTTTAGCGGAAACCACATGGTCTTCAAAGTTTCAATATTTACTCTCTGGAATTTTAGTTTTTAAGAATTTGCCAACCTCTGCAATAGGACAGAGTTTACACAAAAAGAAAAAAACGGAAATAAATATAGATTAGCGACTGAAAGTGACCCAATAGTGGCATACCAAAAATCTCACTTCTGTTTTTATTTTTTTTTAAATCTTGCTGGGATATGGGGTGAGCTGGAGAGCACACCACCAGCAGTTTTCTGTGTGACAGGGAAAGTGGGACATCAACTGTCTACATGCCCCGGGAAGTGGTCCTCCATATCATCTTTACCATATGTGCCTAGAGCTGCTGCCAACACCTATAACCCAAATAAGGTCTTCCCAGAATCGTTAGTCATTACCTCTTGCTATCCTTGTAAAAACAATAACTATAATCCTTGTATTTGCTCAACTCCGATGTGCACTTGAGTCATCTGTCATTCCAGAGCTCTGCAACATCAGAACAATCTCTTGGGACTGTGCCTTTGCCACGTTCTCTGGTCCTGGAGGTAGATGGGAGCCTTGTCGGAAGAATGAGGAGCCAATACCAAGCGCGTGTATATCATGTACCAAGTAACGGGCTAGGCGCTTAATACAGATCTCTAGTCCTCACTGTAAGCCATGAAGTAGTTGTTAGTATTCTCTCTTTCAGAGGAGGAAACCAAAGCTCACAGGGTTAAATAACTTGCCAAACGTATAATGGCGGTATGACAGAAACAGGATTTATACTGAAAGCTCATACTCTTTACATTTAGCTAAACCGCCAGAAAAGAACGCAGAGTTGCCAGCTATAACAAGGCTTTAAGTAAAGATGAAAACTTAGGGAAGTGAAGGAATACTACATAGCATTTCATAGGATGGGCTATGATTGTGCACGTGTGTGCAGGCACACATCCACACATGTATCCTGGAGGTAGACTGATAGGAATAGAGCAGAATGAAAGAGTAAAGAAAATAAACACGATACCCACCATGAAATACAAAAGACTAATTCAAAGGCATACACGCACCCCTACATTTGTTGCAGCTTTACAAAAGCCAAACTACAGCCCAAGTGTCCAAGGACAGATGAACAGATAAAGAAGATGTGGTGTCTGTGTGTGTGTGTGTGTGTGTGTGTGTGTGTGTGTAAACACACACAGAATGTTATTTAGCCGTAAATAGTGAAATCTTTCCATTTGTAACAACATAAGTAGAGCTAGAGAGTATAATGCTAAGCAAAATAAGTCAGTCAGAGAAAGACAAATACCATATGATCTCACTCATATGTGGGAACTTAGGAAACAACAAACGGACAAAGAGAGAGAGAGAGAGAGAGAGAGAGAGAGAGAGAGAGAAACTAAGGAAGGCTTTAACCAAAGAGAACAAAACTGATGGTTACGAGAAGGAAGGTGAGTGGGGTGATAGGGGATATATGGGATGGGGATTAAAGAGTACACTTAATCATGATGAAAAGAAAATGGAAAAAAAAGAATATTCTAGCAGTATTTTTATAGCATTATAAACTGAAACAGTATAAATGCTCATCAACAAGAAAACAGACACATTACATGATGATACAATAGGGAGGATAAAGATGCATGTAATGGTATTCACATAAACATGGATAGATTGCACAAAAAATGCTGAGCTAAAAATGTCACAAAGAATATATACAGTATGATTTCCATTTCTGTAGCACTCAAAAATGAAAAGTTATATATTACCTAGGCACATATCCAAGTGCAGCAAAAACCATGAAGTAAAGCAAGGGAATGAAAAATACAAAATGAGAACAGTCTCATTCTTAAACTGGGTGATGAATACATCACATTACTGTTTAAATTGTACATACACGTTACAGAGTGTCTTGCTACATATGATAATTTGACATTTTTTAAAAACCCTCTAGTCTATGTAGATGTTAAGATACTCCTCCACAGTAAACAAAGCATTCAAAACCTGGACAGGGCTCTTGTATATAATTAATAGGTGACTCAAAAATAGCATGTCAAGGTGCTCAAAACAGTTTCTTACCACTCCCAAATTCTCTGGATCAGTGTGGGATCACTCTGATGTGAATCTTTCCCTTGTAGCTAGATTCTGGAAACTTGATAAAGTGGACTGATTTTGAAATCACTATGTGGCAACTGCCAATGCCCATCAAATCAAAGATCACCAGGAACCCACTAATGTTGAACAAGTTGAGATATTTTTTTCACCACAATGAAGGAAAACACATGCCATGAGCCATGGTGCATCTCAGTAAGAGGGCATCTGAAAGAGTTTAATATAGGATTTGGATTTATGGTAGGTAATTTTGGAGAGAGTTCAAGGGAGCAGGGATTTGGTCTAGATTAGGTGATGTCAGGAAGTGGGGACAATGCGACGACTGGTGTCTTAATAGTTTTTATGTAGATGGAGGGCAAATGAGAATAAGGCTGAAGCTGCAATTGGTAAGGAAGCAGCAGGTCATTCACACCAGTCAGGAAAGGGGTTTGTTTTGTACTTTGTGGCTTGAACGGTCACCTTGTTTTTGTCTATTCTAAGACTATGTACTGTTCTTCCTTTGTTTCACTTCATCATGGTTGCAGTGTAATCCTGTGGGATGCCGATGCTCTGAGATTATGTCTAACAGATGAACACCATGGCCTCCCTGTGAGTGTCAGCTCATCTCCTAACAGCATCAAAGCCTGCATGCAAACATGAGACCGGTTTCCAGATGTCAGGGGCTGAATTTCTCTTCCTCATAACAAAGGACGATACACTCCCTTTTGCACTCTCTCTGTGTATCTTGCAACTGTTGGTACTATCTTCTTTCAAGTTTACTGGCGGAGACCCATATTTTATCTATTTTGGTTATATTTCATCTACTTCAGTAATTATTACCAATTCATCAAAAATAAAAACATCAGTTTCCTCCTTCTTTAAAAAGACAAAGACTCTCACAAGGATACACAACAGCATGAAATGTCACATGGCATGAATAGAAGATCAGGTCATCAATACCATAGAAGTAACTCACTTTTTGGTTCCGTCACGTTGTCTTTCGGAGTTCAACTGGAGTGCTGATTAGGAAAAATGATCATTATGACTGTCTTTGTGTTGGATGGCAACTGCCACAGCTAGTATAATTATGTGGAATTTTGTAGTTCTCATTAAGAGAGCAAAATGAACTAACTGGCTGTGTCAGGGTCCCTTTCATTCTGTTTCTAGAGTTAAATCTAAGACTAGACCTACAGCAACGAACTTGTTAAAATGAGAAGTGATTGTAGAAAATGCCTAGGGCCGCTCAGCCCATTGTAACAGGTAGCCTCCCTCCATCAGTCCTTGCTATAAATCGTTCCAGTGGTCCAGCAATAAAATCTCTTTATTTTGATCCAATCCGAGGTAAATGACAATAAAGGTTATGCTTCCAACTGATTAGAGAATGAGTCACTTTCTGACTCATCTCATCTCTTAGAGGTCAGGGTGAGAATTTCAATTTTATGGTCTATTAAGCATGGAGACAGCCCAGTGGTGTTGCAGCATTCCCTCACAACAAACAAAGGGTGTTCACTGCCAATAAAATATTATTCATGCTTCTTTTTGAAAACTAGTCCATAAATGGCAAACAAGATACTTCTAATACTGACAGATAGTTTAAGTCTCAGAGATCACACAGACTAGTAGCAGGAATAGTGGAGAAGTAATGGTCTGTTTTCAGCTTTAAAAATAAGGAGGGACTTTGATAAATCAAATTAGACACTCATCATGTAAATTTCCAGCTGTCACAGAAGGATGTAAGTTTTTGTCATAGAAGCATAAGAATTAACTGAAAGCTCTGTTTCTTCCTCCAGACATTTGAATGCATAAAAACAGAGTTTACGTTACTGAGGAGACAATACTGTAATAAACTCATCTTCCTCCTTAGACTGTGAAACCATTGAGGGTAGTCTATGTTTTATTCATCTTTGTATCTGAATGTCCTAGTATACCAAAAGGTTATCAATAAATATTATAAAAGGGATGGATGGATGGGTTGATACATGGATGGATCAATTGTATAGGTGGATGGTTGGGGTTATTAAGTTATTGTTTCATCAATAAAAGTAGTGCAAGTGATTCAGAAGTTCTGTATCGATGCATTAACATCTACTACGGAAGACACAGAACTTTCAATTTGTTATTATTTATTCTTACACCCTTCTGACAACAACTGGTATTATGTTTTTCTGTGACAGCTGAAAATTTACTGTGTTCCGAGGGCAAATGTACTTGGCATAGCTCATGGACTTTTTGTATTTTTTTAATCCCATGCTGCTGACAGAAGAAAACCACGTTTGTTCCATAACTTGCTTAAGCCTGAAATGCTTTAAGTAGAAACCTGCCATCTACTCACTCACTCACTCACTCACTCATTCATTCATTCACTCATGTATCCATTCATTTGCTTATTCATCCATCATTAACAGTCACTGAGTACCCGCTATAGGCATTCTTTTAGGCACTAGAACTACATCAGTGAACATTGATAAAAACCCCTGCCCTCATGGTTATAAAGCTTATATTCTAGTGGAGGAAGAAAGATAATAAACAGGACTAATAAGTAAAATACATAGTATATACATATTAAGGTAAAAAACACAGGAAGGGGGGTATTAGTTTGGGTAGAGTAGCTTCCATAACAAACAACCTCCAAATTCCAATGACTTAACACATTTAAAGTTTATCTCTTATTAATATAATCTAATGTTGATCTGACAAGATTTAGAGAAAAGTTTATGTCAATCGGACCTGCAATTACCATCTATACTGACTAGCAGACCACTGATGGCAAAACTTTCAATTAGCAATGTGTGAATACACCAGACACTTGGGTCTTATATTGAGAAGTATGCTTCAGTGATTACAAGTGGCATTTAGAGGTTAAAAACAAAATTCCTCGGGGCGCCTGGGTGGCACAGCAGTTAAGTGTCTGCCTTCGGCTCAGGGCGTGATCCTGGCGTTATGGGATCGAGCCCCACATCGGGCTCCTCTGCTATGAGCCTGCTTCTTCCTCTCCCACTCCTCCTGCTTGTGTTCCCTCTCTCGCTGGTTGTCTCTATCTCTGTCGAATAAACAAATAAAATCTTAAAAAAAAAACACACAAAATTCCTCTTCCCACATAGAAGCTTGAAGCAACTCCTGATCGATTGAAGGGCTCATGAGTCACAATCCCTAGTTACTATTGTTTGAGTAAATGAGGGTCCGGGGTTAGAGAAGAGGGTGAACAGTAATGGAATAAGAAATAGAAATGATTTAATACTAGGAATCAAATAAAAATTCTGCATAGGATTAGAAAAATAGTTATTGAGAAATTCCTTATAAGTCCTCAGACTCTGCAATTGGAAGGTCATTTATTAAAATTCCATTTTCTTCTTCATTGCCCTGAAATGGTAAATCCCACCTTGACAGCATTTTGTGGGAAAAGAGCTGGTTGAAGAAATAAACAAACTTTGATACTTATCCCAACTCTATTAATACACATACTAACCTCTTAGTGTTCTAATTTCCACTATTTAAAAAATCTAAAATCAAATGCCTGTCTTTACTCCTTAAGAGTAAATGGGACCCCAAAATAGATCAGCTCTCACAGGGAGAGAGGCTCCAATTTTGAAATCAGCTCAATCTCTGATTTGATTAAGATAATCTTGAATATTTAGTGGTCTTATTTTATTTTCCTCCTGGAAATAAAATATACATTCTCAAATGATAGATATTGTTACACAGAATTTCACTAACTTTTACAATTTTTCAAATACTTTGTCCATCGATCAAAAGTTATCAGGTTTATGAGAAAACAGGATATGACCAAAACCAAGAGAAACAAACAAACAGAAAATCAGTCCCATAAGGGACTCAGATAATAGAATGATCATTCATAGACTTTTAAATAATTACAGATAACTTATCCAAGAAATTACAAGAAAAGGGTGAAGGTCAGCAGAGTCAGAAACATAACAAAAGCAAAATGAAAAATCTAAAACTGAAAAACCCAACTGAACTTATGAATTAAATAAATGTGCTTAACAGCAAATTAGACATAGTCAAAGATAAGATTAGTGAATTGAAAGATCAGAAAAAATATACAAAATGAATTCAGAGATATAAAGGGATAAAATATGGAAAGGAGTATAAGAGATACATGGAAGCTAATATACATATTTGGAGTATCTGAAGTAGAGGAGAGAGAGGGGAGAAAGCAATATGTGAAGAGATATTATCTGAGCAATATTCAAATATGACAAAAGATATTAATAGATACAGACTTAAGACAGTCTAGATACAACAACGTGGACAAATATAAAGGCAATCAGACATAGGCTAGATGTGTTATAGAAACTGTGTAAATCCAACAGAAAAGGGGAAAATATTAAAAGGAGACAGTGAAAACTATTGTTACAGTTGATTCTTGGACAACACAACTTTGAACTGTATGGGTTTACTTACATGTGGATTTTTTTCCAATATATTGTTAAAATTTTTGGAGATTTGTGACAATTTGAAAAAACTCACAGATGAACTGCACAGCTTAGAAATATTAAAAAATTAGGAAAAAGTTAGGTATGTCATGAATGCATAAGATATATGCAGACACGAGCCTGTTTTATCATTTGCTACCATAAAATACATACAAATATATCGCAAACTGTGAACCTTTATCAAAATTTATGCAAAGACTTACAGACCATACATGGCACTATTTGCAGCTGAGAAAAATGTAAACAAATGTAAAGATGCAGTATTAAGTCATGATTGCATAAAATTACCTGTAGTATAAATTGTACTGATGTAGTAATTTCATAGTCACCTCCTGTTGCTATTGTGGTGAGCTCCAGTGTTCCAAGTATCTACTTAAGATGCCATGTGACAATAATCATCTCCACGTGAACAGTTCATTTCTACAGTAAACTACGTATCACAGTAAAAAGCGATCCTTCGTGGTTCTCATATTTGTCAGTTTAGTGCAATACCTCAAACTTCAAATGACACCCTTGGACCCATACACAGTACCACTAGTGAGGCTGGGAGTGCTCCTAAAAAGGAGAGAAAAGTCATGGACTTATAAGGAAAAGATGAATTGCTTGATACACACCACAGATTGAGGTCTGCAGCTATGCTTAGCCACCAATTCAAGATATATGAATCCAGTGGAAGGACCATCATAAAAAAAGAACAAACACCTCACGAAGCCGTTGCTGCAGTTACAACCAGCAGGTGGGAAAACATTGCACTTTTCTCAAAATACCTATCTCGTATTGAAAATGCAGCTTTTATGTAGGTGCAAGATTGTTATAAGAAAGGCATAGCCTATAGACTCTTATGATTTGGGGAAAACATGAAATCGTTATATGACAACCTAAAGCAAAAGAAAGGTGAAGGATCTAAAGCTGGAGAATTTAATGCCAGCAAAGGATGGTTTGATAATTTTAGAAAGAGAGAAAAAAAGTCAAGATAACAGGGGAAGCAGTTTTGGCCAACTAAGAGGCCGCAGATGAGTTCCCAGACACCACTTACACACTCACGGAGGAGAAAGGATATCTGCTTGAACAGGTTTTTAATGCAGATGAAAGTGCCCTATTTGGGGGGGGGGGAATATTCCACAAAGGACATTTGTTAGTAATGAAGAGAAACGAGCACTAGGATTTAAGGCGGGAAGGGATAGGCTAACTGTACTGTTTCGTGCAAATGCAGTTGGGTTTATGATCAGGAATGCGCTTACTATAAAGCTGCTAAGCTTCGCCCCGCCCCTTGAAGGGAAAAGGTAAACATCAGCTGCTAGTGTTTTGGTTGTATAACAAGAAGGCCTGAACAATGAGAACACTTCCTCTAAATTGGTTTCACCCATGCTTTGTCCCTGAAGTCAGGAAATACCTTGCCCGTAAGGGACTGCCTTTTAAAGCTATTTTGATATCGGACAATGCCTCTGGCTACCCAGAATCCCATGATTTCAACACCGAGGGCATCGAAATGGTCTATTTCCCCCAAACACAATGTCTCTAATTCAGCTTCTAGATCAGAGGGTCATAAGGACATTTAAGGCTTCATTATACATGGTACTCTATGGAATGGATTGTCAACATTATGGAAGAGAACCCTGATAGAGAAAACATGAAAGCGTGGGAGGATTATACCATTGAAGATGCCATCATTGTTATAGGAGAAGCCATGAAAACCATCAAGCCCGAATCAATAAATTTCTGCTGGGGAAAACTGTGTCCAGATGTTGTGCATGACTTCACAGGATTTGTACAGAGCCAACGAAGGAAATCATGAAAGAGACTGTGGCTATGGCAAAAAAGGTGGGGGGCGGGTAAAGGGTTTCAAGGTATGAATCTTGGAGAAGTTCAAGAGCTAACAGACACCACATCACAGGAATTAACAGAAGATGGCTTGATGGAGATGAGAGCTTCTGAACCAGTCCAGAGGATGAAGAAGAAGAAGACATAGAAGAAGTGGTGCCAGAAAACAAATGGACATTAGACAACAGGGCAGAAAAGTCTCGATTATTCCATATGGCTTTCGGCTTCTCTGACCACATGGACTCTTCTATGACATGGGCACTGAAACTAAAGCAAATGGTAGAAGAAGTATTGGTACTATATAGAAATATTTTAAGAGAAATGAAAAAGCAAAAAAGTCAGAAATTAGGATGTATTTCTGTAAAGTTACACTGAGTGTACCTCCCTCTCCTTCCCTCCTTTCCACCTCCTCCGCCTCTGCCACCCCTAAGACAGCAAGACCAACCCCCCTTCCTCCTCCTCAGCCCACTCAGTGTGAAGAGGACAAGGATGAAGACCTTTATGATGACCCACTCCCATTTAACCAAGAGTAATCATCGTGCCATAAAGTTAATAAACTTATACATTCATACAGTTAAGAAATGTATCTGTTACGTATGTGTGTGTCTTTGTGCGAAAATCTAATAACTACAAGAAATGTATGAGACATTTTTGTATCATCATCATCATCTAAGTATTTACCATGTAGAACACTGTGTGCAAGACGTATATGGAAGCGATTATGCCTATCCGCACATAGGCATAAGATGAATGATAATTAATATGTGATTAATGTATCAGTTTTCTTACTGTTTTCTAACTTTGCTTTCAACGAATTACATTACCTTACATTAAGCTCTCTCTCCTAGTTGGAGAAACTGCATATCAGCCTATCATTACAGGTAAGTGGTTTTGAAAAATGTAACAATGTTTCCAAAACTGTATTATTAATATGACCGTAATACCATATGCTATAAAAAATTTTATAACAATCCATGCATTCGTGTCTAGGCTAGGCTACCATGAAGCAGGAGAATCAATTACACTAGGCTACCAAAAAACGATCATATTTTTGCTTCTTCATTATCAATGCATGAGTTGACATACCTACAAATAAACGTGAATTTCTTTTTCACATTATCTTATTTTTGAGGTCTAATGTTAATAATATATATAATATCTACCATATTTTTCAAAGATTTATTTTATTTGAGAGAGAGAGAGCAAATGTGAGCAGGAGGAGGGACATAGGGAGAGGGAGAGACAGAATCCTCAGACTCTCTGCTGAGTATGGAGCCAAATGTGGGGCTCAATCCCAGGACCCTGAGATCATGACCTGAACTGAAATCAAGAGTCGGCTACTTAACCGACTGAGCCACCCAGGCACCCTTAACATCTATAGTATTTTATATCATAGAAGACAATACTCGTATAGGTACTGACAGATGATTCATCCTGTAAACAGATCATGGAAACTTACAGGATTGATAATAACAACACAGTACTATGTATGCATTTTCTCTCCTATAATTTTCTTTTTTTAAAAAAAGATTTTATTTATTTATTTGACAGAGATAGAGACAGCCAGCGAGAGAGGGAACACAAGCAGGGGGAGTGGGAGAGGAAGCAGCAGGCTCACAGCGGAGAAGCCTGATGTGGGGCTCGATCCCATAACGCCGGGATCACGCCCTAAGCCGAAGGCAGACGCTTAACCACTGTGCCACCCAGGCGCCCCTCTCCTATAATTTTCTTAATAAAACTTTTTTCTAGCTCACTTTATTGTCAAAATACAGTATATAATACCTGTAACATACACAATATGTGCTAATGAACTGTTTATGTTATTGGTAAGCTTTCTGGTCAACAGAGGCTATTAAGTTTACAGGGAGTCAAAAGTTATAAATGGATTTTTGACTATGTGGGGGGTCAGTGCCCCTAACCCACATTGTTCAAGGGTCGATAGTACTTTCAAAAAAGCAACAGCATAGTGACATCTGATTTCTTAGCAAAAACACTGGAAACCAGGGGCGCCTGGGTGGCACAGCGGTTAAGCGTCTGCCTTCAGCTCAGGGTGTGATCCCGGCGTTATGGGATCGAACCCCACATCAGGCTCCTCCACTATGAGCCTGCTTCTTCCTCTCCCACTCCCCCTGCTTGTGTTCCCTCTCTCGCTGGCTGTCTCTATCCTGTCAAATAAATTTAAAAAAATCTTAAAAAAAAAAAAAACACTGGAAACCAAAAGCCAATGGAATAATGTGCTCAAATGAGTGAAAGTTAGTAACTTCTAACCTAGAATTCAGTAAGCAGCAGAAACATGCTTGAAAACTAAGAGTAAAATAAAGCACTGCTAAGAAAAACAAAATCTGAGAGCATTTATCACTAGGAGAACTCCACTAAAAGAAATACTGAAGGGTACCCTTTAGGCAGAAGGAAAATTATCCCAGAAGGAAACACAGAAATGTAGTAATAAAAAATACAAAGCAATGGAAAGGGTAACAGTGTAGTAAATCTAAGTGAACGTTGACTATAAAAATAACAATAATTTCTTGTGGGATTAAGTGTGTTAGTCTGAATGTCTGTGTCTCCCTCATAATTCGTATTGAAACATAATCCAGTGTGATGGTATTTGGGGGTAGAGCCTTTGGCAGGTGACTGTGTTGCCCTTATAAAGAGACCCCAGAGAGCTCCCTTGCCCCTTTCACAGTGTGAGGACATAATGAGAACACAGCTATCTATGAAGCAGGAAGCAGGCCCTCAGCAGACAACATATCTGTCAGAAACCTGATTTGGGATTTCCCAGTCTCCAAGATTGTGAGAAATGAATTTCTGTTGTTTATAAGCCACCCAGTCTATGTTATTATTTTATAGCAGTCTGAATGGACTAAGACAAAGTATGTATATGTGTGTGTGTATTTCTTTATATATATGTATATGTATGTATATACATGTGTGTATAGGTATTGATATACAGATATTTAAAATGTACAATAGCACTAGAAGGGGAGTTAAGGGAGTTAAAGCATTTTAAGATTCTGGTATTAGAAGCACCAAAAGCACTAATTTATATTAGATTTTAATAAGTCAAGAATGTATGTTGTAATTACTAATCATTAGATGAGTGATAAAAATGTTTAAATAACAGAGAAATGGAAAAAATACTTAGATAAAAGAATGGACAGATGGGACAGAGAGTGAGTAAATAGGTGATAGATTTTAAGTAAAAGATATGAGTAATTTTGTTAGTACAAATGGAATAAATATCTTAATTAATGACAACAATTGTTGGACAGGATTTAACACATACATGCACATTTACATGCTACTTACAAGAGATACACCTTAAATATAAGGAAACAAAATGGTTGAAAATAAAAGGATAAAAGAGAATTTGCCAAACATACGCTAAAAGAAACATACACAAAAAATGCTGTTGCAGCCATAGCAACAAGCAAAGTAAACTTTAAGGAAAAAATCAGAACTAGAGATCAGGATGGAGTTTTCATAATGAAAAATGTTTCTGCACACCCATAAAATATCACAATCCAAAATATTTAAGCACTCAAGACTATCATTTCAACATATATAAATCAAATATTATCAGAACTAAAAGGATCAATAGAAAATTGACAATCA
This sequence comes from Ursus maritimus, assembly GCF_017311325.1. Lineage (NCBI taxonomy): Eukaryota > Metazoa > Chordata > Mammalia > Carnivora > Ursidae > Ursus > Ursus maritimus. Next base: position 92,142,270 of record NW_024423319.1, read on the forward strand.
TTATTGAGAGAGTTTAGTATATACCTCTCTCAATATCAGACAGAATATAGAGATAAAACAATCAGTGAGGATATGGGGGATTTGGACGACACAATTAACCAACATCACGAATAGACATATCTAGGATATTCCAATAAACAACTACAGAATTCTTTTTTTCAAGGTATAGGAAACATTTAACAAAACTGACCATTTGCTGGGCCAAATTTCAAAGACTGACATCAGATAAAGTATGTTCTCTGACCACAACAGAATAAAGCTAGCAATCAATATCAAAAAGACATACAGAAAATCCCATGAAATTAGTAACTCATAGTTAAAGATGATGGAAATTACACAGAGAATGAAATAAATGTCTTAAAAATGATGGCTATAAAAATGTGTGGGATGCAGCTTTATAAAGCAGTAAAAACAGGAAAATTTATATCCTTAAATGCATGTTAGAGAAAATGAAGGCTACAAAATCAAGTCGCTAAACACCTGAATCACAAAAAAAAAAATTTATGAAAAAAAAAGCAGAATGATATACAAATTATAGAACCTAGATGTACCAAAAGGATGAGAATATATCCATTCAAATACCAGGGAATGTAGAAAAGTTTGAGTCATTACAGTTTTAAGGTTACTTGAGAAGGAGTTGGGATCCAAATCTCAGTCCAGAGCAAAACTCATAGAGAGGATTCCATATAAAGACACAAGGATATAATGTTTATTCACCTAAAAGTCATCAAATGCCCATAGGGAAAAGCTGAATGACAGTGTTCTCAAATAGACTTCTCTTATAGATTGGCCATGCTTTAAAATGAGTTTTCTTAAACGTATTAATTATACTCACAATTTTTAAATTAAATATCCATAATGCAAAAAAAATCATTAGTGAAAAATACAATAAATCCAAAGAAAGTAAAAAGAAGAAAATAAAGAAGGCAGAAAGCAAGAAAATTAAAAACAAATATGCAATATGGCAAAAAGACACAAGTATTACAAAATAAGAAATAAAACAGTCTATTCTTCACAGATGACATGACTGTATATAAATAAAATCTGCAAGGCTCCACAAAAACTGTAATAAATAAGAAGTAAATTCAACAAGATTGCTGAATACAACGTCAGACTACACAAATCAATTGCATTTCCCCATATCAACAA
>NW_024423319.1:92143428-92169621 GCF_017311325.1 Ursus maritimus
AAAATTTAAGAAAGATTCTATGTGTGATAACATAAAAAGCAGATACTTGGAAAAAATCTAATAAGGTATAAGATTTGTACAAGACTATAAAATATTGAAAGAAATTAAAAGCAAATAAAGGAAAAGGCCATTAGTATTTATGTATCGCAAGGCTAAATTTTGAAAGATGTCAATACTCCCCAGAAGTACCTATTGATATAACACGATCCCTGTAAAAATGCCAGTAGGGTTTATTTTGTGGAAATTGTTAAGCTGATTCTTAAAATTTATATGAAAATACCAGGGGCCAATAATAGCCAAGGCAATTTGAACAAAAAGAACAGGTTGCAAGTCTACTGGATATAAAATTTCATAATAAAACTACAATAATCAAAATACTGTGGCACTGGCACGATGTTAGACACCTTTGAGAGCAGACATAAATAATACTTGGTTTGTGAAAGTGACATTGTGCAGCAGTGAAAAAATGATGGTCATTTTAATTAAAGGTCCTGGGTCATGTGCATATATATATTCAAATAAAAAAATAAATCCCTAACTCATAGCATACACAAAAATCAGTTCCAGGTAGATTGTAGGGCTAAGGGTAAAAGTTAACCCGGTAACAATAAAGAAGATCACATAGGAGAATATTTTCATGATTTGGGAGTTAGGGGAATTTTTCTTTAACAGAATACAGGAACCCCCCCCCCCCACTAATCAAATAGGAAAAGATAAACAAATCAAGTTACTAAAAATTAGATATTTCTGTTCATCAAATGGCACCATTAAGAGAATGAAAAGGCAAGTCAGAAAAGGTATCTCTAACACTAATAACCCACGTGGTTTGTATGCAGAATATATAAAGAGCTTCTTCAAGTGAGTTGCTGAAAGACGATAGAAAAATAAGCAAGAGACTTGAACTGGCACTTCACAAAAAGGGATGTTTAAATGGTCAATAAAGATCTGAAAATATTCTCAATAATAAAATGTAAATTAATCTACTACACACTCAACAAAATTATAAAAACAAAAAAACAAAAAAGTAAAAATGTAAATAACCATCACTCTGGTGTATTGCTAGTGAGAGGGGAACATGGCACAACCCCTCTGGAAAGCTCTCTGGCATCATCTACGGAAATTGAACACATACATATTCTATGACACAGCCATTTTAGTCCTATGTATATACCCAACAGAAATGCACACACATGTGTATCAAGAGGCAAGTACAAGAATCTTTATAATCACATTATTTGTAAGAGGTAAAAACTGAAAACATCTCAAATATCTATTAATTAGAATAGTATATTCATTCATATCTACTTATAAAATGTGATATTATAAAAGAGTAAAAATGAACAGATGACTAATAGGGCAACAAAATACATTAGTCTCACAAGTATGTTAACAAAAAGAAGTTATAAACAAACAAATACACACCATGTCATTAAATTTATATAAAGTATAAAGAAGTCAAAGCTAATCTATGGTGTTAGCAGGATAGTGTTTCTTTTTGGGAGATAAAAAAGGAGCAGTGACCGGGAGGAGGAAGGGGAAAGGCTTCTGGAATATTAATAATGCTCTACTTCTTCACGTTAGTGATAATTGCATGGAAATTGGGGTAATTCCCTAAGCTGTACACCAGTGCCACTCAAGCAGGGACAACTTTTGCTCCTCAGGGGACATTTAGCAACATCTGTGGGAATTTTTCACTGTCACAGCTGGAAGGTATAGGAGGGGTACTGGCGTCTAGTGGGTAGAGACCGGGAATACCGCTAAACACCTACGATGCACTGCTGCTGTTGCTCCCAACAGAGAGTCCTATCACGCGAGACAGCAGTAATGCCGAGACGGAGAAACTCTGCTGTATACTTGTCACCTGTGTTCTTTTGTGCATGTAAGTTAACACGCATAAAAGAAACTCAAAAGGCTATTTGTATATGTGTCCATAAAAAACAAGGGTGTTAGTCTCTATCCAAGTTTTTCTGTTTCCATCTCTTTGCTTCTCATTGATTTTTAAATTTGATTTGTTGCCTTCTATTGGTCACTAACAACTGAGAGGGAGAAATGCTCCTGCAAAACTGTGTAGAAGCAAAATGAAAACTGAGGAAATTCTGTCCATTAATCTGTTATTTCCTTGGTGACTTATTCTGACTATACCGGAAGAGCCTTCATATCCAACTCGGAAATGCCAAATGAAGGGGAGCAGAATCAGAGAAAGCTATTATGACACACTCAGGCAAGCTTTCTAAGAAGTGTCCAGGATGGAAAACAGCAACTTCTACATTACTTACTTGACTCACAGATGTATTGTGTTACTTTTAACCAGAAAGCAAAGTGCATTATTGATAGTTTTTCCAAACAAGTAGATGGACAAATAGCCAAAGGAAATAATTTGATTTCACGGGAAAACAAGATAACCAAATTACTTTTGCATCCTAATTTGCAGATGATTAAACTCCACTTAGAAAGTGAATACAGATTTTGGACTTCTGGGGAAGATGGTATAGTAAGAGTACCCTAAGCTGACCTCGTCCCACAGACACAACTAGCTAACACCCATGTCCGTGTATGTAACCCAGAGAACGACCCAAAGACTGGCCGAACGACTCACCACAGCTCAGTGTAGATAAGAGGACACATCAAAGACGGTAGGAAGGGCAGAGATGCAGTTGGGAGCTAAAGAGACCCACAGGGCTGCCTCTGGGAGAGAGGAATACCGCGGGTGTGGGGTGTAGGAGGAACAGAGGAGGAGATCCCCACCCCAGGCACCCCAGGCATGGAGGACCTGCCCCAGGAAGACAAATCCCCATAACATTTGGCTTTGAAAACCAGAGGGACCTAATTTTGTGAGTTCTTACTATCAGTGGGGCTTAACACCTGGGACTTTAAGACTCAGAGGGCTTGGCTCTGGGATAGCCAGGAGGGCAAATGGAAACTGAGTCCCCACCCTTAAAGAGACAGCACAACAAAGAGCCCCACTGAGATACAGCACAGAAGCAGTAGTTTGAAAAGGCCTGGGGGTATACGGGAGGGAGACGTGCTTCTTAATCTCAGAGCAGGTGCTGGAAGGGCAGAAATCATTGGGAGACCTCTCCAAGAACAAAAGAGCTGGCAGGCACCATTTCCCTCTCCCCCCCACCCAACCTAGACACACAGACACCTGTGAGAACCAGCTTGCTAACAGTGTACCACGCCCTTGCATTCTCCTGTGGACCTGCCCCCTCCAACAAGCTCTTCACCAGAGCCCGTCCAATGTGCTGTCACAAGCCTGGCAGTGTGCAAGCAGCCCAACAGGGGCCAGTACCACTCCAGAGGGACTCCTGCCCCACGGAGAGGGGAATATAACCACACACACCGTTCCCACTGCAGCCCCAACAGTGGGCTGGGGGCAGACACCTGGTCTGACTGCAGAGCCTGTCCACCAACAAAAGCTTCTCAGGAGACAACACAGGGAGAGTTGCCTATAGACATCTGGCAAATGCCTGGTCTGGCTCCACTCAAGCCCACGATGGCCCCAGACTGGCCCACTACCACCACAGGGACCAAACCCTGCCCACAACAGGCAGAGAGCACCATTGCAAACAACTTGACCGAAGGCAAAAGCGGCTCAGCCAAAACAGTAGGGTGCACGCAACACATATAGGAGACAACCCTGAAGCACCAGGTTCTGCTGAACAGGGGACGTTACACTGCAGGGCACTAGAGTATTTCCTCTTCATAAGGCTATTACTTCCAAGAGCAGGAGATGTAGGAGTTCCCATCTGGCTCAGATGGTAGAGCATGTGACTCTTGATCTTTGGGGTTATGAGTTCAAGCCCCGCACTGGGCATGGAACCTACTTAAAAAAAAAAAAGAGCAGGAGATGTAGCTGACTTTTCTAACACAGAAACAGACATAGAGAGTTAGACAAAATGAGGAGACAGAGGATGGTCCCAAATGAAAGAACAGGGCAAAAATCACAGCAAGAGAGCTTACTGAAATGGAGAAAAGTAATATGCCTGATAGAGAATTTAAAGTAATGGTCATAAAGATACTCACTGGATTTGAGAAGAATGAAGGGCCATAGTGAGATTTTTAACAAATGGATAGAAAACATAGAAAAGGAAATTAAGAATTCAATAAGTGAAGTTAAAAATACACTAGAAGGAATAGTAAACTAGAGGAAGCAGAAGAATGGATCAGTGACCTGGAGGACAGAGTAGTAGAAAGCAATCAGGCCGAACAGGAGAGAGAAAAAATAATAAAAAATAAAAACAGACTTAGGGAACTCAGTGACACCATTAAGCATAATAACATTCACATTATAGGGATCCCAGAATGAGAAGAGACAGAAAAGGGGGCAGGAAATTATTTAAGGCAATAAGAGCTGAAAACTTCCCAAATCTGGGGAATAAAACGAAAATCTAGATCCAGGAGGCACAGAGAGCTCACAACAAAATTAACCCAAGGAAGTCCACACCAAGACATGTAGTAATTAAAATGGTACAAAGTAGTGATAAAGAGAGAATTTTAAACGCAACAAGAGGAAACAAAACAGTTATGTGAAAGGGAAACTCCATAAGGCTATCAGCTGATTTTTTTAGCAGCAACACTGTAGGCCAGAAGGAAGTGGCATGATACAGTCAAAGAGCTGAAAGGAAAAAAACCTGCAGCCAAGAACACTCTATCCAGCCAGGTTATATCATTCAGAATAGGAGGAGAGATAAAGAGTTTGTCAAACTCAACACTCAAAAAACAAATAACCCAGTCAAAAAACGGGCAGAAGACACGAACAGACACTTCTCCAAAGAAGACATATAAATGGCCAACAGACACATGAAAAGATGTTCAACATCACTAGCCATCAGGGAAATACAAATCAAAACCACATTGAGATACCACCCTACACCAGTTAGAATGGCAAAAATTAACAAAACAGGAAACAACAAATGTTGGTGAGGATGCGGAGACAGGGGAACCCTCTTACACTGTTGGTGGGAATGCAAGCTGGTACAGCCACTCTGGAAAACAGTATGGAGGTTCCTCAAGATGTTAAAAATAGAGCTACCCTACGACCCAGCAATTGTGTTACTGAGTATTTAACCCAAAGATACAGATGTAGTGAAAAGAAGGGGCACATATACCCCAATGTTCATAGCAGCAATGTCCACAGTAACTAAACTGTGGAAGGAGATGAGATGCCCTTCAACAGATGAATGGATAAAGAATATGTGGTCCATATATACAATGGAATATTATTCAGCCATCAGAAAGGATGAATACCCACCATTTGCATCAACATGGATGGAAATGGAGGGGATTATGCTAAGTGAAATAAGTCAAGCAGAGAAAGACAATTATATGGTTTCACTCATATGTGGAACATAAGCAATAGCATGGAGGACCACAGGGGAAGGGGGAGAAATCAGAGGGAGAGACGAACCATGAGCAACTATGGACCACAGGAAACAATCTGAGGGTTTCAGAGGGGAGGGGGTGAGGGGAAGGGGTAACAGGGTGATGGGTATTAAGGAGGGCATGTGTTGTGATGAGCACTGGGTATTATATGTAACTAATCGTTAAACACTATGTCAAAAACTAATGATGTACTATACAGTGGCTAAGTGAACATAATAAAAAAATACCATCAACTTATTGTAGACTGCTATATGCATAAGATGTTATACACAAACCTAACGGTAACCACAAATCAAAAATCAGAAATACATATGCAAAAAATAAAGAGAAAGGAATCCAGCAAACTGTGAGAGAATAGAGGGAAAAAAAGGGAACAAAGAATGACAAAAACAACCACAAAACAGGTAACAAAATGGCAATAAGTACATACCTATCAATAATTACTTTGAATGTAAGTGGACTAAACACTCCAATCAAAAGATATAGGGTGACAGAATTGATAAAAAAGGAAGACCCATCTAAATGCTGCATATAAGAGACAGATTTTGCACCTAAAGACACAGGCAGATTGAAAGTGAAAGGATAGGAAGGCATTTATCATGCAAGTGGAAGTGAAAAGAAAGCCAAGGTAGCAATACTTATATCAGACAAAATAGACTTTACAACAAAGACTGTAACAAGAGACAAAGAAGGACACTATATAATAATAAGGGGGGAAATCCAACAAGAAGATATAACAACTGTAAATATTTATCCTCCCAACATGGCATCACCCAAAATTCATAAAACAGTTAATAACAAACATAAAGGAACTAATCAATAGTAACACAATAATAGTAGAGAACTTTAACATTCTACTCACATCAATGGACAGATCATCCAAACAGAAAATCAACAACGAAACAGTGGCTTTGAATGACACATTGAACCAGATAGATTTAACAGATATATTCAGAAATTCCATCCTAAATCAGCAGAATACATACACTTTTCATGTGCACATGGAACATTCTCCAAAACAGACCACATATTAGGCCACAGAACAAGTCTCGACAAATTCAAAAAGACTGAAGTCGTACCATGCATCTTTACTGACCACAACAATATGCAGCTAGAAATCAACCACAAGAAAAAATCTGGAAAGACCACAAATACATGAAGGTTAAATGACAAGCTACTAAACAATGAATGGGTCAAACAAGAACTCAAAGAGGAAATAAAAAAAATACATGCACACAAAGGAAAATGAAAACACAATGGTCCCAAACCCTTGGGATGCAGCAAAAGCCGTTCAATGAGGGAAGTTTATAGCAATATAGGCCTACGTCATGAAACGATCAACAAATATGATAAACCTCTAGCCAAAGTCATCAATGGGGGGGGGTCAAATTAAAAAGTCAGAAATGAAAGAAGAGAAATAACAACCAACATGACAGAAATACAAAAGATTATAAGAGAATATTATGGAAAATTATATGCCAACAAACGGGACATTCTAGAAGAAATGGATAAATTCATAGAAACATATAACTTCCCAAAACTAAATCAGGAAGAAATAAAAAATTTGAACAGATTATCAGCAATTGTTATTGAATGAGTAATCAAAAAACTCCCAATAAGCAAGAGTCCAGGACCAGATGGCTTCACTGATGATTAAGGAGAGTTAATACCTATTCTTCTCAAAGTACTCAAAAAATAGTAGAAGAAGGAAACCTTCCAAATTCATCCCATGACGCCAGCTTTACCTTGATTCCAAAACAAGATAAAGATACTAAAAGAGTGAGAACACTACGCACTAATATATCTGATGAGCATAGATGCAAAAATCCTCCAAAAAAATACCGGCAAACTGAATCCAACAATACATTAAAGAAATCTTTCACCATAACCAACTGGGATTTATCCCTGGGATGCAAGGGTGGTTCAATATTCACAAATCAATCAACGGGATACATCACATCAATAAGAGAAAGGATACAAACCATATGATCATTTCAACAGATGCAGAAAAAGCTTTGCCCCTCAGCTGCCAGGGAGAGCAGGCTGGCTATTACATTCTCATCTTGCCAGTGACCCCAAACACCCCCAAACTCCTTAGGGAGTTGCCTCTGCCTCTGAGAAGACATGTGGAGTCAGGTGGGGCTAGAAGTGAAGAAAGCTTGTGGGTGGGTTTCAAATGTAGGAGACCGCATTCTGTGAAGCTTCCAATTTTACTGTTTTATAGTTTTTAAAACTAAAAATACCATTCTCTCTATTTTGCTCGTGGTCACTCACTCATGCTCACTGCTCCCCCCGCTCAGAATTCTACAAAGGCATTGCTGAGCCTGGGTTGGGCTAGATTTTAATTCTACTCTCTATCCCTAAATTTTAAAATACTCCTTTCTTCTTTTCCTTTCCCCACACCAAGCCCTTGGGTCATCGGATCTGGCTTTCCACAGCAAGGCAAGAAACTCACGCGACTTTGGCACAGATGGTGCACTTCCAGCTGCCATCGAGGCCCAAGACGCGACACTCGCTGCACACTCGCAGGGAGCAGGCCCGGCACGGGTCTCCTCGGTCGAACAGTAAGCCCAGGTTTCTCTGGCAGTGAGCACAGACTCTGCCGGTTTGTTGCTGAGTCTTCCCACTTCTACGCTTTGCTTCTAAGAGTTCATTTTTCAGCTTCCTGGAAGGAGAGAGGGAGGGAAAATCACTTAAAAAAAAAGAAAACAGGAGTGGCGCTCTCTTCATGGAAGGAGTATTTTCATTTGCAAGAATCAAGTAGTCAGAGGCAGATACTTTCAGAAAACACAATTTCTCTCTCTCGAGTCAACAATCCTTTGATATCAGTACTTGAAACACATAGCGTTTGTGGTTTACATATGATTTTTAACATCCTCCACTAGTGCAATGAGTTTGCTAATAGTACATATTGCTATTCTCCGCTAACCTCTCCGAGCAGATCTTCAACACCCTAACCTGGGAGCACAACCCACCTGGCAGCTCACACAATACCATCTTCCTTACCTGTCTAGATATACCACGTGAAGCAAGAGTGTGAAATCAAACTTGGCAACGGTGATACTTCCCTGAAGTCATCCGATAAAGAGTTTTCTACAAGGACAGATCCCACCATTTCAGATCTCAACACTTCTGCTTAGCATTTGAGGTTTTCTAACAACTTCCACCAACCTCTGGGTTTTGCTGTCACATATACCTCGGTTTGAATCTAGGTTCCATCATGAATTAGCTGTGCAGCCTGGCAATGATTCACCCACTACACTCTGGTCTCTTGCTCTCTACAATGGGGGTAATGATGTTCTTATGTGATTGTTTTTAAGATTAAACAAGATGATCTGTGTAAAGGTACCAGCATGGTGCCCGGCATATATTAAATAAATGCTAGTTCCATGTCCCTTCTTTTGCTACCTGACATATAATTTTTTTAGATATACACATTAGAAACGAGCTCTTCAAAGCGATGTGACAGCGTCATCTGGGAACTTATTGGGATTGAATGCAGAATCTCAGGCCCCACCTTAGACCTGGATCAGATTCTGCACATTCACAAAATCTCCAGGGCATCAGAGTTTGAGAAGCATAGCTTCAGAACATCTGGGCTCAAATTTGTCTATCTGCTGGAATCACCTGGGAAGATTTTAAAAAATAGTGATTCTCGAGTCTCACCCTTCTCCCTGCCAGACTCTGATGGCATTTTTTTTAAAGTGTGACTATTTATTCTAATATACTGCCAAATTTGGAAAATACTACTCCAAAAGATAGGTTCGTCTCTACTTAAAAGTTTCAGAGACATGCTGTTTCTTTATGCTATCGATCTCCAGTCCCTTCTCTCTCTCTCTCTCTTTTTAAGATTTATTTTTTTTGAGAGAGAGAGAGAGAGAAAGAGAGCACATAAGTGAGGGAGGGAGGGCAGAGAGAGAGGAAGAGAATCTCCAGCAGACTCCCTGCTGAGTGCAGAGCCCAAAGTGGGGCTCAATCTCATGACCTGAGCCAAAATCGAGTCGGACGCTTAACCAACTAAGCCACCCAGGTGCCCCTCTAGTCCCTTCTTGAACACAACATTTCTATGTTTCAGAAAAAACAAACATCCCAGAATCATCTCACACATCTCATACCATTTCCTTTTACATTTGTGGTACTGAGCCTTGTTATACCAGACTAGACTAGCATCTCTCCAAAAGCAGGAATGATGACTTTAGTTTCTTGAATATACTGCTCATGACCCAACTCTGTGCTAGACTACAAGGTACTTAAATATCATAAACTATTATCTCTTTGGGGTCTTCAAACCAACTTGTGAAGTATTACATCATTCACATTAAAGATAGAGAGCAGTATACATAAAACCAGAAACGAGGTCTTTTAATTCCTAGCCTAATGAGAGCTTTCTAAATGGGGAATTTAAAAAGGGAGGAGTAAAGTTTCTAAAACCTTTGATCAATTGTCTCCTCCATTCATCCAATGAACATTTCTTGAGTGTCTATCCTGTGCCAGGCATTCTGGTATTCAGAGACAAGAATGAGTCAAAACAGGGTATCTGCTAAGAAATTCGCATTATTCTCAATGTTAGTCAAGAAGAGGACAAACCACGCAAGAGGATTCATGTGCTACAACAGGCGGATAGAGAATGCTCTTAAGACCTCATTCTTACTCACCAGAACACAAACAAGAACCCACAACAAGTTTTCCTAATCCCTGATTTAGAGTTTACAAAGTACCCTTATGTCCTTTTTTTCATGAACTGGCTTATGAAATTGAATGTAAGAAAAGCTCCACACAATTTACTTTTGAAAACTTGCAGAAGCTACAAGCTTTAAAATAACAGAATGAGTTCTCATTTGAAAACCACACTTATTATCTGGAGAATCCCAACAGATGTTTGAACACCTCAGGGCACGAGACATAAAACATTGCTTATTCGAAATCTACAACAATGCACCCAACAATGGCAAAAAAAACAGGTAATTAAAATGGGTAGAACAAAGATAGCAATCATAAATAGCAGTCCTATCTGAATAGGCTGCTGGGCTAAAGAGTAATAAATGGAGAAAATAGGGGTATTCCAGGACATTCCAGAGGCAAATTTTCTTCTGGAAAAAAATTCCATGAGCAGATGCCTGGATCACTTTTACTTACCAGTTCCTTAATCACTTAGTAGTTCCTTAGAGTGGGTGAGACCACTTGGAAAAATTATGGCCATATACAGAAACATTTTCTTCTTTTTTTAGATTTTATTTACTTAGAGAGAGAGCACACACAAGTGGCAGGGAGGAGCAGAGGGAGATGGAGAGGGAAAAACAGACTTCCTACAGAGCAGGGAACGTCACGCAGGACTCCACCCCAGGCCCCTGGGATCATGACCCGAGCTGAAGGCAGAGGCTTAACCGACTGAACCACCCAGGTGCCCGAAAATGAAACATTTTCATTGCATCTTTCTCTGTGCTCCACTGACAGGACTCTATTTAGCAATCGTGTTTCACCTAGTTCAGTTCTAGAGTCTGAAAAGACTTGGGGCCCCCTGTACATCAGGGTACAAGGAAGCAAGAATTTAAAGGTCCCAACACACTAGTCAGGACATTTTTAAGGCAACTGGTGCCAGTTGTCCCACATATTGGGAGCTATCTCTGAGACGGTGGGAAAGGATGGGAAGAATTCCACAGGCTGGCACAAAATAGTAAACAGCCTGGTTTTTCAGATTGTTCTTAGAAACTGACCTAATTTAATCATGCCTAGGATAATTTACATGAAATGGACATAGCCATTTTCAGACACTCAAGAGGAGAAAGGTTAAAGGGAGGGTAATTGGAACTAGGAAAAGAAAGTATGCAAGGGAGAATTGGTATCAAGGAGAAAAGGAGTATTGGGAGCTCAGAGAGAGGAATAGGGTGGGAGAGGTCTTTTCCCTCTGCTTTACTATCCAGCACCAACAAAGCAAAGTAGGCCTTATTTGGATCCTGCATTGGCTGACCCAGTCTGAGAAAGGTATCTGAGGAAGGTGACTTTCTGGGCTTTAAGCACGGTATCTGTTCATCTCCCACACCCACATAGAAATGCTTCTGGTTGGGGCTCCTGGGTGGCTCAGTCGTTAAGCGTCTGCCTTCAGGTCAGGGCGTGATCCTGGGCGTTCTGGGATCAAGCCCCACATCAGGCTCCTCCTCTGGGAGCCTGCTTCTTCCTCTCCCACTCCCCCTCCTTGTGTTCCCTCTCTCACTGGCTGTCTCTGTCAGATAAATAAAATCTTTAAAAAAAAAAAAAGAAAGAAAGAAAGAAAGAAATGCTTCCGGTTCCAAGTAACAGGCTTAAACACAGGCTTCAGTTGTTAGCCCACATAACTAGAAATCCAGAATTAGGCAGTTCTTGCATTAGTTCAGAGGCAAATCAGACCACTAAGGGACTCAGGATCCTTTCATCCTGAAGGTCCCCTATCTTCAAGGTGTGGCTTATCATTCTTATGCAAATGACCAGCCAGCTCCGGAATGGCACCCGTGTTTAAGACAGGAGGAAGGGGCAAGCTGTGTTGGCTGTACCCGTCTCTTAACAGAAAAACGAAAATTGACTTGGAATTCCACACCCCCTCCATCAGATTCTCCTTAGGTTCTCCTGATCAGACAGTGTCCTAGCACCACCACCAACTGCAAAGGAGGCTGGGAAAGTGGAACGAGTCAGATCACACAGCCCTGTCCTCTTGACATTAAACGTGGTCCTGTGACTAGCATTTGTCCTTGAAATGCAGGATGTGGTCCCACATAAAAGCTTTAAGAGCGAGTGCGTGGCTTACCACGTACCCTCGTTTGCATGGAGAGTGGCAGTGTCCGAAATAGTGTCTGCTCTGTGAGTCTGAGCCTGGTCTGAGGAAGCTGTGAAAGAGAGTCCTCGGCCATTTTGTTACAGACACGCAGCACGGACGAGAAACAAACCTTCATGGTTTTAAGGTGCTAAGAGTTTGGGGCTGTTATTGTAGCATCACTTAGCCCGTCTGACTGCTAAGTCGAGCCTAGTTCTTCATCTGGCTGCTTCTTCGTCTGACTTCCCTATGTCCTTTTTATTTTGGTTTTACTGCTGCTTCCCCAGGGAAGCTTTCTCTGACCACCAAATCTACAGCAAATACCCACTTTATTCTCACTCCCAGAACTGTGTTCTTTTTCCTTAGAGCACTTACTGTAATTTTTTTTTACTTACTGTAATTTTTAATTGTACATTTATTTGGCTGTTTCTACTGGTTTAATGTTTGTCTTGCTAATTTCTCTGTAATCTCCATGAGGGCAAGACTATATCTGTGTTTAGCTATGCATGTTACAGCACATAACCTAGTGCCTGGAACATAACTGATATCGTTTGATTGAATGAATAAAAGAAAGCATAAGCACAAGCTAGCAAGTGCCAGAGGAAGAGGAAGAGGGAGGGAAGGAAGGAAAACTCAGCCATGCCGTTAACTAGCTGGCACTCGGCATTCGAGTTAACCTCTCTGGATCTCAGTTACTTCAACTTCTAAATAAATATTCCTTTTATATCTTCCTCCGAGGGTGTTTATAGGAGTCAGAGGCAATAAAGTATGGTAGGGTGTTCTGTAAATTATAATGGCCTTTACAATATGAAGTCATCAATCTTAAAAGGAGAGTGAGAAGAGAAAAATGTACAATGTTGGGTCTGTTGAAAATAAAGTCAAATTAAAATTGGCTAAAACTGAGATCAAACACACTCTGAAAAAGTAATCCAAGCCTGAGAAAACTACAGAATGTTCTCAATTACTTGTTAAGGACTTCCAGAACTTTCTCTGTCTTCCTTAACTTTATTTCTACACTGTTGTTCAGAATGAAAAACCATTTTGATTCTTGCCAATATACAAAATCTAACCAATTACTCTATTTGTTCTAGTGTGGAGAGAAGCAAAGAGTATGGGAGATGGATAGAAAAGTGTAGTAGAGATAAATATGGCCCCAAATCAACTGTTAAAAACTGATGAAAAATAAAAATAAAAAAAGTTGAAGACATTTAATGCCAGCTAACATCAATTCTTTATTTGAGATGAACTCAGGTTGCTCTTGCATTTTAAAATATCAGTTTATTCCTTAGATTTCCTTGTTGCTACAAAGATGTGCTGATATTAACATGCAAATTGATGACCCATATGTAATTGGAATCTAAAAGACCGAAGAGATAAACTATCTCAGCTGTAGTTAAATGATAGAATCTTTTCACTGCTATATCCTGGTGATACACTGAATTCATTTTTTTCCATCCCATCATCAGAAATGTTCAATGCATTACAAAGACTGCCTGCTTTATCTCTGCATAGACATACTCCTTTCAAATCAGGAATTGCTTTCATTAAAATTCCTGTCACATTTGTGTGGCATTATTTTCTTTTGTTACCCTGTCTAGACTCAATTGTACTGAACATTATTTTGCACCAAAGAAGATAGGAATTTTGGAATGGAAGCAATTAGCTGCCCGGAAGAGGAAGCTATAAATAACAATTCACAAAGCATCTTTGATTCCTTGATGCCTTCAACAGTTCCCAGTCTCATCTAGCAGAGCACATCAAGGCCCAAGAGATATAACAAACAAGCAAGGACTCTACTGGGGCCCAGAGCATAGCGCTGAACCCAAGAAGGCAGACTGCCTGGGTTCAAATGCTGGCCTTGACGCTTTTTATATCTGAGACTTCAAGAAAATTACTTAACCTCTCAGTGCCTCAAAATGCTCCTGTAAAATAGAATCATAATAGTTGTATCCTTATAAGGTTGTTGTGAGCACTACGAAAGATAATGCTGTGAACATCGAGTAAAGTGTTAAGCCCAGCTTGACATGTCATAATTATGAAATAGGGAATTCTGGTAGGTGTCTCTCCAAAGCTGTTCCCCTCTTCTATATTAGTGGCATGTCTAACTAGGCTCGTGGCCACTCAGAATAAAGACTACATTTCCCAGTATCCCTTGTAGTTAGGTTTTGTCATGAGACTAAATGTTGGCTGATGGGATGTGATCAGAAATGATACAGGCAACCTCTAGGTCAGGACCCTAATGGAAAAGGGCTATTCCTTTCCCTTGAACTCCTCTTGCCTCCCAGAGGCTGGAATGAGAACAGAGGAGTGAGCCATCTTGAATTACGAGCTAAATGGTCAAGGTGGTGAAACAACAAAAAAGACAAGGTGCCCAGACCCATACTACAATGGAGCCACCAGAACATTATCACAAAGCTGCCAACCAACCCAAGCTTTTCTATTAAAGAGCAATATATTTCAATCTTATTTAAGCTGTTATTATAACGTCTCTCTGTCACCCACAGCCAAAACTATTTTACAACGAATATAATAAGGACTCAGTAAATATCAGGTCTTTTCAGTATTGTCCACTCACAAAAATGTTGCTATTGGGACGCCTGGGTGGCTCAGTCGATTAAGCATCTGCCTACGGCTCAAGTCATGATCCCAGGGTCCTGGGATCAAGTCCTGCATTGGGCTCCTTGCTCAGTGAGGAACCCCTCCTCCATCCACCTGCCGTTCCCCCCTGCTCTGACAAATAAATAAATAAAATCTTTAAAAAAATGTTGCTATCAGATTCTGCTTCAGCTTCTGCTGCAAGGCCTGCACGCTAAATCCTTCTTGAGAAATGGAGCTTGATATTCTTCTAAGAGAGCAAAACCACAGTGACTGATGAAAAGTATTGTTAAACCAGAAACGAGACAAAAATTACTGAAATAATATACACAGGCAAAATAATGTCACAGCAGCCTGATGCCAAGGGCTGCAAAGCTCCTAGCATTTCCTTCTTTCATTTGCATCCAGAGGCAATGCCATCAACGCTGGGCTGGGCCTAGCTCATACCTGCCTAACGAAAATTCAGGGGTGATCAGATCTCCTTTCTGTACTGATTATAAAAATACTTTTTTCCTTTTGAAGCTTCTGTGTGCAGAACCTATTTTTGAAACCTAAACAGCACAACACAGCCATGATAACCACAGGCACTCCGTTTTACATGCCATGTCATTAAGTATTGGCAGCATCGTATGAGAAAGACGTTATGATTCCCATTTCAGAAATAAGAAAATGGAATCTCGGGTAGGAAACTTGCTGTGGGTCACACGGTTAGTAAGTGTTGCCATCAGGATTCAGGTCCAGCATTTTAGATTTCAAAATTCGCACTCTTCCCCGAGATTCCTCCTGATTCTTATTCTGTTAACATATTTTTGCTCAGAAAGGACACTGCACTTACCAACAACTGCTATTTCTTTCCTAGTTGTGCAAAGCCATGCTAAGCACACTCAAAGTTAAACCTCAGTAAACATGAAGGGTTGCTTCTGTCTGTCTGACTTCTCCCACCCAAAGCCATCTGTCCAAGTAGCCTCTTAGACAAAGTCAAACACTCCCCAGTGGGGCTGTTCTTCAACACACATCCCTCTGGTCCTAATAAACTTCATAGAATTTTGATTAGCTTTCAAATCAAAGACAATTAAAAAGAATCAAGACCATCTGAGAATTGGGGAGAAGTTCGGTCTAGATAGAAAGCTACTTCAGAGAAAGTAATGAAGAATAGGATCGAAACATTTGTCTAGACAAAGAAATCTTGTGAATTGTGCCGATTTAATGTGTTTGGAAATTGTCACAAGGATAGAGGGCATTGTGGACTCTTTGTGTCTGCAGATGACACCAAGCACTTCCTGGTAATAAAACATTCAGCTTATAGGAATATAGCAGATCTCACAAAGCCATGGAAACAGACGAACGACTGCTTATTAACTATAAGCTGAAAATCATAGCAGAAACTGATCTCATAGGTAATAAGCAAACCAATTCTGGGAATACCTTGGAATAACTATTAATAACTATTTTCACAATTTGCTGGCCCAATGAGGAACAAGAATGTGTTTTGCTAATCTGAAATCCAAAGGATACCTTTCTTGAGTATCAAAACCAGCAGAAAGTCCTGTTATCAATATGGTAAATCATTCAGAAAAAGAAGAGGTAGAGATAGAGTCAGCAGAGCAAAAAAGAAAAAAAAACATGGATAAATTACAGTGCTTTTCAAGATTATTGCTCTGACATTGAGAGGATTATCTTGATGGGAGGAAACTGGGCATTCATACAAAACAAGATAATTTTAAGAGAACATGCTGCCCTTGAAAAATTCTTGAAAACTACTTCTGCTACTGAATACAGGCACATGCAAGTGTTAATTTTTATAAACATAGAGCTGACATTTATTCTAAAATATCTATAAATTGAATTTGTGTAAACTAAATTATTTTAAATACAGCAAGGAAGGACATATTTATATGCTCAGCAAAGACAGTTGTCAGTACTTAATTTTTCCCATTTTCTCTCTTTAGGTGGTGCTTATGGGAACTCATATTTTCATAGCTAAAGGTGATTACAAAAAAACCACTTCCAACAGTTTTCCTAGTTATCAGTAGCAGTACATAGTACAAGGGATGTCAAGTNNTCAAGTCACCATTTCTTTGAAATTGATTGAGGATGAATACAACTATCGTTTTCTTTATGTGCTATTTTTTCTTTTTTTTTTAAACTAAAGCCAACTTTATTATATTTAATTGCAGTAAGAGATACCATGATGTTTGCTTCACTGAAATTCACCCCTGACAATTGCTTTCAGGAGGCAAATCTAATTAATAATTCTTAATTATGCCAATTTTTTCAGATTGCTGGCTGTTTCCCAATATTCGTTCTAGTCTTTTATACCAGTAAAACCCCCAGATGTGAGTTGGTCACATGGCCACCTGGAAGAAAGAAAACATTTCCCAGTGACATATCCAAGCTCCCTTGTGGCTAAGTACAGTCACGTGACTACATTCTCGCCAATGCAATGCAAGCAAGGTCATCTGTGAAACTTCTCTGAAATATCCTTAAGGGAAGGGAACCTTTTTTCCTGCCCTTTGCCCCTCTCGCTGACTGGAATAAGGACAGTATGACAAGCACTGGAGCAGCCATCTTGGACCATGAGTTGTGACTAAGATTGTCACCTTGACCAGACTTTAGACAGGCTCCTCTGAGGTCTCTCTTTGTCTAGTCTTTGTCCTTGAGCCCTATCTTCAGCTTGCCTAGCCCAGATTTAGCAGGAATCCTGCCAAAGGAGCATAGTGAGAATCCCCCTACCCTTGATATATCACCCTGGCTTGCCTTCAGTGAGTTTTTCCATTCATTGACCCCCTCACTCTACTCACTGGCTATAAATCCCAAGCTGCCTTTGCTGCATTTGGAGTTGGCCTGGATCTCTCTCCCCTATTGCCATAGTCTTTTGTTTTTGATTTTTTTGTGATGGTCTTAAAATGTATGTCAACAGTACCTAATAAAAAGTCTTCCTTACATTTTAGTAAGTACCAGAATAACTTTTTTATTTTTACTTTAACAGATGTTAGCCCATGTTGGAGATAGCAGAGCAATGAGTTAGAAGGACCCCGGGCATGGGTCACCATTACAAACCCCGGCTTGCTTTCCTCGTGATTCCATCGAGACAAAAAATGAAATAAACTTCTCTCTTATTTAAGTTACTATTATTTTGGTTTTCTGACACTCAGAGATGAACTTACCCTAATTTCTACACCCATAAATAGTATGGATACTATTACAGAAGTAGGGGAGAATGCAAATCCTGGCTTTAAAATACTAATTGTTTATAGTGTCTGTTAAAGATGTAAATTCTTTACATTTTATACAAATAATATATCAGTTTGGTTTGAGTCAATGTGAAAGTGCAGACTTTGCACAATCCAATAAAATACAATTTTGCTTCTGTTAAATAAGAGACTAATTCATGTCTATATTCTGTCTTGTATATAAATACTCAGTGAATTTTTGCTGAATCTTAGAAATGTGTCTCCCAGATATATGACAAAAAGAATTCATATAAATCTATACTGAAACAACACTAATACTCATTAGTAAATGGACAATGTGAATAAAAAATTTACAAGAGGAAATACAAATTGCTTACAATCATGTAAAAACATTAAGAAACATATAAACGCAAATTAACATAGAACACTATCATCTTAGTAAATATTTACCACAACAATTTTGAGGCAGGGGTATAATGTAATAGTTTAGTAAAGAGGAAACTGACACATTTCCGGAAAACAACTTTTCAATTTAAAAGAAATATAAATCAAAATATGAATTACAATATAATAAAAAATTAAGACAGAAGACTAACAAATAAGGATGTTCATGGAAATTGAAAATATTGCACGCCCATGTTATGAAATCTTATCCACCCAATAAAATGATGCTTCCAGAGAATTTTTAGTGACATGACAAATGTTCATTAAATAATATTAAGCAAATATAGAGGATAAAAATTATATGTATAATATGGTTCCAGTTATGTGAGAAGTATGTGTATACACAGAGAAGTAACAGAAAGGAAATTCAACAAGTGGAAATTGTCTCTGGGAAGAGGGTGAGTTTTTAAAGTTCAAATTACATGTTTTATTTTCTAATTTTCTATAATGAATATATTACTTCTCTAATGAAAATGTACAAGAAAATATTAAATATTTCTTTAATTGGATTGGGGATTTATGACATAAAAATATTGTAGACATTGATGCCCTTTACAGATCCTAGTGAATTTAAACACTTCGAAAAATCCTGTACTATATAAAAGTTTCATTAATTTTAGACATTTGCATGGAATGTTTATGAGTTATATTTAATTTCTCTGCAATGAAATAATGATTGGAAAAAAATTAGTAAATGTGGGGTGCCGAGGTGGCTCAGTTGGTTAAGGGACCGACTCAATTTTGGCTCAGGTCCTGATCTCAAGGTCCTGAGACTGAGCCCTGTATTGGTCTGTGCGCTCAGCGGGATGTCTGCTTCTCTCTCTCCCTCTCCCTCTGCCCCTCCCCCTGCTCAAGCACTCTCTAAAATAAATAAATAAATCTTTTAAAAAAAGAAAACAAAATTAGTCAATGCACGTCAGCCTAATATTACAGATTTAAATCAGTTAAACCCTAATTCCTATTAATATACAAACATTCATATGAACTCTTGACATAAAATGGTCATATGCCTGAAATCCAAAATGCTAGAGGTGACATTTTTGTTAGTGAAGTTTTCACTTGTATTACTTCCTTAGAAATAAAATGCCTATTTTCCCAAGAATACAGTTGGTATTTGCTGACTTAGAATTTCCCTCAAGAACTGACCTACCTTTGGAGGGCGAGTTGTCTTCACTCACCCTCCCAGCCGCTACATCCTACCCCAAGAACAACATGGGCTTCATAGGTCTTTGTTTCAACTTACAGTAAAAAGGAATGGTAGTTTCCTGGATGTGAGTGCCAGTTAAGCCCTGTTGCCTGGGGGGCATGTCCTCTGTACCAATTCTGGCTAGAGCAGTACTCAGGAAGGGAAAGGGGTGCTGAAAGGGGAATTTGGAGAGGAGTCAAAGATGAGAGAGAGAGAGAGAGAGAGAACACACACATATTCTACATAGGTGACAATTTTACTTATGACTACAGTGACCCTATTATTTCAAACAAAAAAAAAATACGGTCTGGCAAGTATGTTTATTTGGATAATCCAGTGTTGGAAATGCCCCCCCGAATATCAGGTATTTGTGGCCCTTTCCCAAGGTGAGCCCTCCAAGTAAGAAATACTTGGCGGAAAGAGCAGTAGGACCAAAATTTAAGTTGGTTTCCCTATATATGTTTATATGTGGAAATTCTTAAGTTCGTTGGTAGGAAAACCTCCAAGGTTTTAAATTCAGTTTAAAGCAGAGCTGGATTTTCTTTTTTCATTTCCCTGTGACTCAAAAAGAGTTTAGGTTTTATTAGGGAGCCAGTACGTTCATGCTGGGAGTTTCTGTTAATCCACTAAGCAGCTTTGTGGCAATTCCATTAGGACTGAAACAAAATGTTTACCAAACTAGAAGTCCACTCCAACAGCTCTCCTGGTGTTTTACGGGGATAGTGAGCCTTTAGGCTTTTCAGAAGGTCAAACTAATTTTGTTCTTAGTGGTAGTGATAAGATTTGGAAAAACAAACAGCCCCACAGATCAAACATCCGTAGAATATTAAGAAGATATTATTGCTTGGCCCTTACTGGTCTCCCTAACTTCCAGGCTGAATGTCTAACTCTTGAAATCACTTCAAATCCATTTGAACTGAACATTTAGCTTATCTGCCGGATTCCAAATAACCAATTTGAATACACTTTCCCCTTCTGTTTCTCCATTCTTCTCTTTCCTTCCCTACCCTGTTCTAAAATGATGGAATCAACCACATAAAAACAAAGCTGTAACGTGAATGGCAGTTTCCAGGCTGGGATCTGGGGTCTCTTGATGACACTGAGCTCTGGCTTGCTTAGTGGCCCATCTCAGCTGAGCCAGCTGTATGGAACAAAACATAATCCACTTGCACTTGGATTTCAGTCAGCAGAAAGACTAGAACAGCCTAAGGAACGCGTGTCAGTTTTCACTGTGTAAAAGCGATGCTTCCATAAAAGTCACAGCAACTTTGGATAACGTTACCCAGCTTATAGGTCACAACTGTCCGTAAATACCAGGCTGCAGGAATGTTTTCTGTTCTCTTCCATTTCTCTGGGAGGAAGGCTATGGGTGGACTTGCAACAGGGTCTGAAGAGGTGCCCTGATGGCATAAACATCACAGCATAGAGGACAGGGAAGCCACATGGAACAGGAGAATCTCACTGCTGATGTTGACCAACTTGGCAAATCATTTAGGAAGTTTCAGTTGCCACAGTTGTCAGAATAGTACGTCCCTCACAGACGACACGGGGATTAAATGAGGATCATTCGTGAAATGAGTAATGCGTTCTTTAGTGTGAGGCAAGCAGTGCATAGTTCACTCTTCCCTTTTTTTTCTGGCCTCCTGAAGGGTCAGATACATCGCCCCAGAAGTTAAAAGTGACCTAAGAGGGGCATGTGAGCTCCCGGAGCCAGACGGGGGGCGACAAACTACCGTTCAGCCACTTACAAGCTGTGCAAACTTGGACGAGTTATTTAACTTGGTACTTCAGTTTACCCATCTATAAATGGGATAGTAATAGTTCTTATCTCATCGGGCAAATGAATTTGTAAACTGTCCCTCACAATTCTGAAGAACCTTCTGCTAGTTCTTGGTATTTTCTCCACCTCCAGATGCATCATACTGTTCTTCTAGAAAGGCAATGAAACACATTTATGCTGTTCCGGCACGAGCCTCTACTGATTAAGTGAGGCATGACTATCTCCTGGAGATGGCAGGACCCTGTGAAACCATCTAACCTCCCAGACAGAAGCCGTGTTCTATCTCTGATAGCTGATGGGTTCCGCTCCAACTCCATCTCACCTCTTGGACTCTAAATGTCCTGCTGTTTAACGAAGGTGGCTTATCAAGGCTTTTAGGGGTATACAGCTATTCACAAGGCTAGAATCCACCGAGGTGTTGTTTTCAACACCAAAGGTCAACAAATTACAGCCCTTGGGCCAAATCCAGCCCACCATCTGTTTTTGTAAATACAGTTTTATTGCCCATACCCATTTGTTTACACGTTGTCTATTGCTGCTTTCAGACTACAAATGCAGACTGAAGTAATCGTAAGGTAGAACATATCCCCTGTAGAGCCTATGATATTTACTATCTGGCCCTTTACAGAAAAAGTTTACTGACCTCTGGTCTACACCATGGATAAAGCCCGATTCAGGACTGCAAACTTCTTTATGATTCTGGATCCAACAAACATTAATATTGTGTTTCTGCTCACCTTTATTTTTTTTGAAGATTTATTTATTGGAGAGACAGTGTGTGAGAACGTGAGCGGAGGACAGGGAGAGGGAGAAGCAGGCAATGTTGGGGGATGTTTCCAAAACACCAAGGGCAGGCGTGTGTGTGTGTGTGTGTGTGTGTGTGTATAACTGGGGGAGTGACCTGTGAAGCTGGGAGGGCCAACCCCTCAGAGACAGGAACAGAGAGACAGCAGAGCCTCAGAGAGGCCAGGCACCAGAAAAGACTCCTCACAGGCCATGTTGAGCTCAGCTCCTAGGAACAGCAGGTGCTTTGGGCTCAGGCAGTGGCTGGGGGCTGTTGCACCTGCTGTGCTGGGCTTTCAGGAGGGGCTGCTGTAGCCACGGGCGCATCCTCAGCTGGGTCCAGGTACCCACCCAGGTACCCATCCAGGACCCTAAGATTATGACCTGAGCTGAAAGCAGACACTTAACCAACTGAGCCACCCAGGTGCCCCTCTGCTCACCTTTATTATTTCAATAATAAATACATAGCATTTGGCCTACACAGGGTTCTCAACAAATGTTGATTACTTCTGAATCTTAGCAATTATAGGATGCCTTGGGCTGCATGTAACAGAAAATCAGACTCAAATTGCTATAAATAACACGGAAATAGATTATATTGATTATCGAAGAAGCCTAGCAGTGTGGCAGGTTCTAGTATATCAGGATGTTGGCAACAACTCTCTGCCATTCTTTTGGCCCAGCTTCATCATTGTGTGGGCTTTCATCCTCAACAGCAACTGTGATAACATGTTTCATTGAACATGTCCCATGGGAAAGAGAACTTTCCATCAATCTGGGCTATATGTTTGAGTGAGTCATCTTTGGTCTCATGTCTACCTCCAGAGCAATGACAGTTGCTAGAGGACTATTAGTCAAGGGATGATTAATTACTTTTAAAAAATCCACAGCTGGAGCTTAGCAAAGTTGAGATTTGGGTAGGGAGGAAGACGAGAGAAATGTATGCTGTAAGGTGACCAGCAGAGTTCATCACTGAGACAAGTCCAAGAGTAGATGCCAAAGAGAACATTAAGTTTTCATGCATTGTGGCCAAATGGAAATGACATCTTCTCAGTAAGAATAAAGCCCAAATGAACTGCTAAAATTATAAATTGAAGATTTCTTGTATAGGCCAATACCATAAAGTAGACATTTAACAGCCTTTGTTTTTAGGTGTGGAAGATCAAGCAGAGTAAGGTTTTGTTCATGAGATTTTTTTTTTTTTAGGAGTAGGTACTATGAAACATGTCCTCTTTTATGTTAGGGTGAGCTCTTCCAAAGTTAGAAAAATCTAAGGTCCAGACTGATCAACAAAGATCTTTATCTTGTGCTTCCGAACTCTCTTTTTTCCGTTTGCATTCACTGTTGATAGCTCGGTTTTATTAGCATCACTTCCTCCCTCTTTCTTCACTGCATTAAAGCCATCACTAGCCGGTGATGGGTAGTAAGGAGGGCACATATTGCACGGAGCACTGGGTGTTACACGCAAATAATGAATCATGGAACACTACATCAAAAACTAAGGATGTACCGTATGGTGACTAACATAACATAATAAAAAATTATTATAAAAAATAAAAATAAATCCATCACTAAAACGAAATGATTTGTTCTTCACGGAGAACATTTAAAATACTCTTAACTCTGTGATAGTTGAAGCCTGGGTCTGGATATCTCCTACCATTTCTTCCTGCTTGGTCTGAAGGAAAACAAATACACTGGAGCTTCTTGGGTGAACCTAAAATGCTCTGTTAGTAGGCGGACACCTCTTCCCAGCCTACAATTCGTGCCTGGAGGTAATGATCAGGCTTGCCATGTGCCTTCTGGGTGCAGAGCACCTTCGGGAACACCCAGAGACCAGTCCCATTTTAATTAATGCCCCCCCTTCAGGGGCTATGTGGGTTCTAGAGCACAGCTGGGCATCAGGTCTAAAGCACTGATTCAATAAAATGTTTACATTCTTCCATTTTTCTATTTTCTTTAAGAATAACCTACTGAAATGAATAAACACACAAAGAAATAATAAATCCACTGCTTTCCAAAGCCCAATTTACTAACTTTCCATATCATTTACTTCTCTGTAATCATCATAATTTTTAAAACTTTCCATGGTCTTCCATTTCCTTCTGAAACTCATTAGCAGAATCTGAAGCCAATTTTGTGGTTCATGGTAAACAGATAAAACATAGTTGACATGTAACTGCTAATGTCAAATCTTTTTCACATTTCAAGGCCAAGCTCAAGTGTTAGCTCTCCTGTGAAGCCGTTCCTTCAATTTGTTCATAATTAATTCCACTTCCTCTAGAAACTGACAAAATATCAACCTACACTTCTGTAACATGGTAGAAACAATTACTGCAACAGCAAGCAGGTTCCCTATTTGGTCTGGCAAATCTCTTGGTTGGGTTTTCCAAAAGCTAACTCTGAGATGTGGATTTGGGTGCAAGCGGCTTATGGAGTACTCTCAGGAGGGACATAAAAGGGAATAGGGGAGGCAGGAGAGAAAAGGGGAGACGGGCTAAGTAAAGGTGTGGTCTGTAGGTGGAGTCCAGCCTCAGCATGATCCCACGGGAAGCTGTGAGGCAGAAGCTACACTGTAAAGTCTGTTAGCCATCGGCTTGGGGCTGCCCAGTAGGGACTGAAACTCAAGTCTGCCTGGTACTTGTGGCTCTCTAGTCCTACCGACAACTCTAGCCACCCAAGGGTAGTTCTCTAAAGATGGTAGTAGACACCATCCTTAGCAGTAGACATGTGGAAACTAAGAGATGAGAGCACAAACCCACAAGGGACCCAAGTAGAGCTCAGTGGAGCACTGCTAGCGTTCACTACAACACATACCAACGACAGGGCCGATGATTAGAGCCAGCAATTATTAAGTACTTACTGCATGCCAACATTCTTCAAAGGTCTTGATAATATTAGCTTATTTAGTCCCTACGACAACCTTATGAGGCACCTAATGTTATTATTTCTGTTTTGTTAAATGAGGGAACTAGATTTATTCATGGAAGCAACCTATCTAAAGCGACACAAAGATTTCATGGTGTAACCAAGATGTGAATCAACAAATGTGGCTACGTGATTCAATAGCACATACTCTAAACACCACGCCACTCACTTTGGTGAGGCTTCTCAATATACAATGCTGTTAAGAGTAGCAGAGCCCGAGTCATCTGGCCTGGGCTCGTAGGTTGGCAGCTGAGAACAAAAGGAGACAACATATCTAATATAGTTGGTGCAGAAAAAAAAAGTAATAAAATATTAGCCACCACTGCTATTAAAGAAGAGAAGAAGATATAGCAGCTTTAAAAAAATCGATTTTCTATAAAGGTATCGCTTAGATCTATCAAAGCCTTTCTTTTGCTTTCCTCAAACAAGTCTGAAGAGCCTGGAATTCAGCAACTTTATTCTCAATAGCTCTGTTGTATATTATACATTTGGCTAAACTTCTTTATAGAGAATGAGGAAAGGATAAGGGAAGAAACCGAAAAAGGAAAAGAGTCTAACAGATTATTAGGAAAAGTTGGTGGGAATGATAGAAGCAAATATTCCGAACAAATTCCTATTCATTGTACTTCTGCGTTTCTGAGCATGTGGCCATTAAGCTGGGTTTTCCTGAGTAGAGTGATGTTAATTCCCCCGTGCATGTCAGCATTACCGGCTCCACCTCACCTCCCATAAACAACATCACTTTTTACAGCACATTAGAAAATTTAGTCGCTTTTCATGACTGAATACAAATGCCAAAAAACATCATTTCTGATATCTTTAAAAATCATTAACTGCCTTAACCTGAATTCCAGGCATAGAAAAACTGCAATAATTTTCATCGAAGCCTTTATTTCTTTAAGATTGGTTGAATACCTACGAATGATGGAAATAAAAATTCTGGACTCTTAACTATGAAGTAAGCATCAATCGAGAATATTTCAATGTATTTCTAATTCTAGGATCCTAGTTCCTTGGGGCACACTGAAGATCTTTGCAACATATAGAGATAACCTTATGACAAGTTTTCTCCTCAACAAAAAATAAAATAAAATAAACTTAAGCTTTTGTGGTCTTT
>NW_024423319.1:92169627-92202825 GCF_017311325.1 Ursus maritimus
CCTAATTTTCCTTATGGTTGACTTCCAGTTTCACAGCGTTGTGGTCAGAAAGATCACAGTTTTGGGAGACACATAAGACACAAAAACTACCTGCTGCACAGTAGGTAGTCGCTGAGAAAGGACCCCTGTTTATCTCTGCTCCTCTAGTCAGGGGTGAGAGGTAGTAGCCAAATATCTTTAACAAGCAGCACAGCACAAGCAGCAACCAATCCCAATGGATGCGACAACCAATCAGAACAAAGCTGTGACCATTCAGAGGGGTGATGCAACCAATCAGAATGGATGCTAGCTGAAACACAGGTGAGGTCATACCTGGGGATCCAGCTAAATATCAACCTTGCCTGGAACTGATGTGAAACTCACCTGTGCCCAGATTACTCAATGTTACTCACACAGAGACTTATTTTTAAATATTCAGGTGATTTCTGGGGTAAAATGGGAGTTTTTCACTCTCCAGATCCCCTCCTGCTCTCAGCTATGGTGAGAAGGAATTCCGGGAAAGACTGGCCTGAGAAAGGCACTGTAAGTAAATAATTGTGAACTTACATACCAGGCACTGCACACGTATTATCTTCCTTCATCCTCACAACAACCCTATGAGGTGGGCACTTTTATTATCCTTGTTTTAGGGATGAGGAAACCAAGGCATGGAGAAACTGAGTCACTAGATCAAGGTCACACAACTAATACATCTCAGATCTGGTATTCAAACACGGGCAGTCCTTCCACTTCACTACTACTTCGGAGGTTATGAGCAAATGGGCATTCTCATCAACACCATATCATCTGCTCGATTCCATCCTCCCATCTAGCTAATGATAAAATATCAAAGACATTTTCTGATATTTGGGCTACTCCTGGGAACCCACGAAGTTACTGACCAACATTTGTCCCCAGCATGGTCGCAGTTGCCCAATTTCTGATCTAACTTGCTTCAAAAAGACAGCAGTCAGGAAAGGCAGAAAAAATTAAAAAAAAAATTATTACCTTATTCTCTTGTCCTCCACTTTTTTCAAATATTCATCTCTCTTTAAGACTCCCAGGATCATTTCCTTCTCATGATCTAACAAAAACGACAGATTGATAAACTCCGAGTTCTTAGACATGGTATTCCAGCAGCAGCTCTGAGTGGCGGTGGCTGAATCTTCCAGGTCAATCAATATCCACAGTTCTTAAGGCCTCCCCTGAACAGCCCAGAGTCACTCAGCTGTTTGACGGCAGAGCGGTTTTATAACGTCTCTGAGGAAGTGCTGATGGTAGTCGGGTGTTCTTCAAGGCTACACAAAAAAGAGATACCACTGGGATTACATTCCAAGAAAGTCATTATTGTTCTAACTGGGAAAGATCACCAAAGCCTTTGCTGTGGTGTCCAGTCAGGGGGCAGCTGAGTTTCACCAACGTTGACGAACGCCAATCCTTCAGGATGGCACAGAGCAGGGATTAGATCTGCTGGGGCAGAATACAGAAAACCCAGGGAAGACAGAAAGCAAAGGAGAGGAAAATCAGAAAAATTAATTAGGCCATTTTCCGAACAGCACACACAGTGTCTAATTTTTTGAAATAGTGATAAACTTAGCCAAAAATTTTTAATAATTACTGTGTGTTTATCATGAAATATTATTTATATGTAGTTGATTCCAGGCTCTCTGTGCAAATTCAGCTTTTTCCCTTATAATTAGTTTCCTTTACCAGCCAGCTCCTGTTACCACCCTTACAGCTGACTCATGGGTGAACTGAGTCACCACTGCGGGACACTAAGTGCACAGTCTGTACTGTCCCTTAACTGGCTCCCTCCTATTCCTTCCCTTCCTCCCCACAACTAGGACCACTTCGTAAAAAGCATTGCTGGCAAAACAGATATGAATCAGTGGTACATGTATCCATTGGAAAGTTTCTCACAAACATAGCAATGAATGAAAAAAAAAATCAAGTTAGAGAAGACTTCATGCAGAATGCCGGCATATATGGGAAGGAAAAAATTTATAACAACATTATATTTAATTTAGGAATATATACATTTGTAGTATCATTACAATGGATTTCAAGGGGAATTCAGAGATACAATCAAAGAGAACACAGGACCTTCAACCATATTGGATAATGTTTTATTGTCAAGATGACTATTTCTATCTCATGATGTACATATTTGTGAATTATTCTAGGTATGTATTACATACCACAAAATAGATGTTTCAGCACTTATCTTTGTCAACATTAGGAAGCTCACCGAGCCTTGTCCCTCACCCTAATTCTTGAGCACATTCTTTCATTGGCTTGGAACATAGATTCTCTCTGTACATCCTCATAAGAATGAACACTTTAGGCCTATGGCCTCATCCCCTGACACTGTCCCTCGGTTTCCCTCCCAGGTCTATGAATTACAGTCTATTGTGCAAGTTAAACTTGGTTTGCTTGGTTATAGCAGGTTTCTAAGCATAACTAGATACCCAAAGCCTGCTTCGGGGGCTCCCAGTTGCCACAAGGCTAGGCTGACATAAAAATCTCAGGAGATCTGAAAGGACAGGATCTTGTCCAGAGCCTAACTTTCCAAAGCCCCCAGGTGTTTGTTCTATACATTGTACACCAAACCACAACTTGGCTGAAATGACTCAGAAATGAACTTCTTCTGATAGGTCAAGAGCTAGCCCTCCAGATGGACTCCAGGCCTTTCCTCCACCTTCAAAATCCTAGAGGCAGAGAATCCCAAAGTTGGCCTTAACAGGAAGCAACAAGGTTAGAGCAAAAGGGGGTCTTCAGAAAGGTTAATTGTTTGGTTTCCGCAACATCGTCAACTGTGGTCGCCTCATATAAAGAACACAACTGGTTTTTCCACCCCTCTTGTGGTTCATCTGGTCTCACACTGAAATGAAAAAGCCACTTGGTAGCTCAATGGATGAATATGCTGCCATTACAGACAGGTTCACTTAGAATGTATTTTATATTTGAAATGTCAGATTTAGAATGCCATGTGTGAATATTCTGTAGAACTGTAATTAGAAGTTATTCAAGGGGTTGGAGCCACAAAAATATTTGAGTTGAAGCTTATGGCTAGCCTTGCCTTGGATTGTAAATGCAAATCTGCCCTGTAAAGCTCCAAGGCTCTGCCCAGCGAGGAGAATAAAAGGAAGGGAGGGCAGTAACACCACAGGGTAGCATCTGAAAGTGACAGAGAGGATGGGAAAGCATACAAGGATATAAAGGAAAGAAAATTGCCCTGGGGGAGTTTAACAAAATTAGCTCTAAATAGATTTTTGCTCATCTGCACCAGGACTGAACAGAATGGGTTTATAAATGAATAGCCAAGGAGATTATAAGGAGCCAAAACTTTATCAAGAAAATGAGGGTGTTTCCTCCAGGAAGCAGGACTGGACTGTGATTATAATTTAATAACAGGGAATCTAACTGATGATAGTCCTTCTGGAGAATGATGGGGTGAGGAAGAGGAGACAGTGAGCCTGGGCGTAGACAAAGGAGATCTAAGGAGCTAGATGCTAACAATGCCCATCAGGCTCTGACCAGAAGGAAAGCACTTGGGCCTCAAAATCAAAGTAACCCATTCATTCCCTGTAGTGCATGTTCCATGTTGAGTGATGTGGCTTCAGTCTGGCAAATTTCATGACATTAATCACTAAAATCATACAACCATTTCCTCTTGCTTGAATTTCACTTCCTCCTGGACACTTCTGATTGTGAGCTGGCGTACCATAGAGCTCTCCTTTTCCAGGGAGTGGATGCCCTGGTCTTGCCAATGGAACACTCTGTGTTTGGTTTCATTTGAACCTATGTCTGATCTGTTCTCTGTCCACCAACCAAAGGAAATTTCTGAGCCTTTGGAGGACCAACATTTGGGTTGGGATGAAGTCACCTAAATCTGTACAATTGTTTAATGCCTCTTTTCAGCTAGTTCACAGACCCTCCTGGAGAATCCCTTACCCCTTACACACTTTCATCAGGTAAGGAAAAAATGAGTAAAAATAATCACCAATGCCTTTTATCACCAGAGTCAATTCTCATTTTTTTAGTTAAACGTGCCTAGTAAAACGCTAGTCAGATCAGAAGAAATCCATTTTTATTTATTTTTCAATACTTTCACTTAAACAGATATCTTTCCTTAAACATTTCAGATGTGAATTTTTCCCTCTCTGGCCAGCAGCCTTGCCAAACTGAGCTAAACTATTTAAAAAGATGACAGAATATTTTCTAAGTCATTCTTCTGCCTTTCAGCAAAGAGAGCTTTGTACGAATCATTAACTACTGAGCACCAGAAAAGACGCAACAATAAAAAATTCTCAGGCACCTGGGTGGCTCAGTCGGTTAAGCGTCTGACTCTCTATTTTGGCTCAGGTCATGACCTCAGGGTCATGGGATCAGGCCCGGCACTGGGCTCTGTATTCAGTGCAGAGTCTGCTTGAGATCCTCTCCCTCTCTCCCTCCCCTTCCCCCACTCTTTCTCTCTCTCTCTCTCAAAAAAAAATATATAAAACCTTTAAAAAATTCTCACAGCATCACCGAAAGACATCATTTTTTAAAAAAGCATATGTTTTGAGTAACACATACTTAAAAATAATACAGGTTGATATTTTAGTCAAAGGAAAGAGCTGAACAGATCTTACTAAAGAGTACTTGAAATGTAGCTTTAAAAGTGAACTATTTCTGGAAGTGCTCTTGGGATGAAATTAATAAAAATCGAATCGACTTCTTGTTTGTCACTGTGTGGCAACACAACAGGGAGGGAGATTTCTGGAACACTCAGAGATGCTCAGGATACAGGTGAAACAGCAGATGCAAAATGCACTTGGGAGTGCCTTTCAAAGAGATGAGCAGGCAAGAACCCACATGCCTGCCAAACAGTGAGAACGACCATAGAGATAAAGATGCTGTGCGGAGCGAAATAAATAGTTCTTTCACTACGAAAGACTCAAGGGCAGGTGGTATGCAATCACGGGGATTTATTTTCAGTAGCGCAGTTTCCTCCTACACGGACAACTGCGTGGCACATTCAATGGCAGTGCAGTAGTTGAATTTGTTTTTAAAGAATTTATTATTTATTTGAGACAGAGAGTGAGCAATCAAGAGAGAGAGAGAACATGAGTAGGGGGAAGGGGCAGAGGGAGAAGTGGACTCCCGGCTGAGCAGGGAGCCCGATGTGGGGCTGGATCCCAGGACCCTGGGATCATGACCTGAGCCGAAGGCAGACACTTCACCGACTGAGCCACCCAGGTGCTCCTGAATTTTTTTGTTTTTAATTTCACAATGGTATTGATTTCCTGAACATTAATTAGGAGGCCAATTAGCAATATTAGCAGCCTTATAGCAATGCTCCAAGAGCAGAATGTTCCACAGTAATTGTTACCACTTATATAACTCAGCTAATCCTTATCACTCCTTCACAAAACAAGCTCTAATACCCCCACTTCATAGATGAGAAAGCTGAGGCCTAGAGAAGTTAATGAACATGCCCACACAGTAAGTAACTCAGTGCATTTTGGTTTCAGGGACCTGTTTCTAATCATTACAAGTGACTGTCTCTCAGTGCCTTTCGTGGAACAACAGCATCCCACAAGATGTCATGAGATATTCTATGGAAATTTTAAAAAGTCCTTTAGTCCAACAAAATTTCGTATATGTCCAGTTAAATCAAATTGAATATTTTTTCTCCTACAGAGCTTTTCAGAATTTCTCATATTTTAATGTTAACTATGAAGGTTCATAGAACTCTCAGTTTGGAAAAAAGATATCTAACGTGATTCGGTTCTTATCTTGGCATCTTGTATTTTGATATTTCTAAAGAGAACACATTTTCCTACTTCTTTTAGAGGACTACCTCTATCTTAAAAAAAAACTGGTCAGGTAGGGCGTCTGGGTGGCTCAGTCAGTTAAGAATCCCACTTTTGATTTCGGCTCAGGTCATGATCTCAGGGTCGTGAGATGGAGCCCCACATTGGGCCCTGCACTCAGCGCGGAGTCTGCTTGGGATTTTCCCTCTTCCTCTCCCGCCCCCTCTGCCCCTTCCCCGGCTCACTTGCATGCACGTGCGCTCTCTTTCTCTCTCAAATAAATTCATAAATAACATCTTCAAAAAAACTGGTTAGGAAAAAATCGAAATAAATTGAAAAGAGAAAGATTTGAAAGAAAAATTAGAAGATATACTTAAATCTCATTTGATAGTCCCCCAAATGCTTTTTAACTACTAACACCTATAAAATTCTATATTGCCCCCCAAAAGTATCACAGAGTAGATCATATATAAATTTAAAATAACTGTACAAAGGAAACTGCAAACAAAATTAAAAGAACCAAGTGATGGCTCCATATAAAGCAGGAAAAGGATTAATATCTAGAAAATATAAAGAGATAAATACATGAAAATAAACCAATAAAAGAAGGGGCAAATAACAGGCATCCCACAGTATTAGCAATTCACAAACAAATCATAGAAACATGAAAAGATGCTCACTTAGCTCACTAGTTATATAAATGCAAATTGCAAGGAGAAAACATTTTAGCTTTCCCATTTGATTATAAAAATGTAAAATACAAAAATCTGTACCATCTAGTGTTTAATGAGGGTGTGCGGAAATAGGTAATAAATAACCTCATGTCCCACTGGCGGAAAGAGGAATAAGTTCAATCCCTAGTGGAGATGATTTTCTGTGGATCTTTTCTGTATCTACCATGTCTTGTGAGCAGAGCCACTAGCTGGCCTTCTGTTCTGGGCAATCCTTCCAAGGATGTTTGTTTAGTGACCAGCCTTGAAAGACACCGTGTCTGTGTCTGCAGCAAGGAACAGACTTGCTTACGATTTGTTGAACAAAGCAAAAGTCTCTCTCCAGGGCAGAGGGCAGATTTTCTGGCCGCTCATTGTAAAAAATTGGGGTCCCCCCAGTTCAGGGTTCCTCAGCCGTTATGCAAGTCCACTACATGGACTATTATCACCCGGGAACTTGAGGGCAAGGGCAGCCAAGGCCAACGTGAAGCTCCCGAGACTTTCTATGCTGAGTAATCAAGTCCATTGCATCCGACCCAGGAGTAGCAGATCTCTAACCATCATCTGTAAAACTATGACAGGCCCATACTCATTAGCCTGAATGGAAGGTAAAATCTCAGAGCCTTTACAGTTCTTCTCACCCTTTTCAGAGGATGAGTTGAATCTTTCACAATTGGTCAAAGGGTACCAAGTTTCAGTTATGCTAGATCAGTAATTCCCAGAGATCCATTGTACAGCATAGTGCTTCTAGTTAAGAACACTGTATTATATACTTAAAAAATTCCTAAGTGCCCTTACCATTCCTTCCTTCCTATGTATGTACAAACATAGGATGGGAGGAAACTTTCGGAAGTGATGAATACGTTTATGGCATCAATTGTGGTGATAATTGCATGGGTGTATGCTTATCGCCAAACTCATTAAGTTGTAACATTAAATATGTACAGCTTTTTGTACGTCAATCACACCTCAGTGAAGTTTTAAAAATTAAGATGTGTATTTTTGACCACTTTTAAGAATCCATCTTATAGAAGAATTAATAGCTGTGTGTATAGGTGAGGCTAATGTGTAGATATTCATGGTAGCATAATTATCCAGAGTGAAAATTCTGAAATTGCCTCATGTTACTGCAATACCATGGTTCCATATTAAAGTGAGGTATTTAAAAATATGCACCAACATGGGGATATCTAAACTACATTGCTAGTTGAAAATAGGGATATATTTATGCTTTCAAATGTGTATGTGTCTAGTGCAATGCCATCAGTATATGTGTATTTATAATATACACAAATGCATAGGAAAAGGCATAGAATAATACACGTGATCTGCTAATCATGTTGCCTATGGGGATGGAAACGTAGGGGGTTACAGAAGAAATGAAATTTATTTCCATGTTGTTTATTATTTTATTTTGTTCACTTATTTATTTATTTAAACATTTATTTATTTGAGAGAGCACGGGTGAGCACAAGCGGGGGGAGGGGTAGAGGTATAAGCAGTTGAGCAGGGAGCCCGGTGCAAGGCTCAATCCCAGGACCCTGAGATCATGACTAGAGCTGAAGTCAGACGCTTAACTGACTGAGCCACCCAGGTGCCCCCCCTATTGTTTATTATTTTAGAGACATGCATGTAATCATATATTCTTTATGTCTTTAAAAAATTTCCAAGAAGCAATAAGGTGTGGTGACTGAGTGCAGTTAGAAGGAAAAGAGAGAAGCCAAAAATAATTTTAAGAATTTGATCTTAGAGGGGCACCTGGGTGGCTCAGTCAGTTAAGCGTCTGCCTTCAGCCTGGGTCATGATCCCAGGGTCCTGGGATTGAGCCCTGCATCTGACTCTCTGCTCAGCGGGAAGCCTGCTTCTACCTCTCCCTCTGCCCCTCCCCCTGCTTGTGCTCTCTTGCTCTCTCTCTCAAATAAATAAAATCTTTTTTTTTTAAAGATTTTATTTATTTATTTGACAGAGATAGAGACAGCCAGCGAGAGAGGGAACACAAGCAGGGGGAGTGGGAGAGGAAGAAGCAGGCTCATAGCAGAGGAGCCTGATGTGGGGTTCGAACCCAGAACGCTGGGATCACGCCCTGAGCCGAAGGCAGACGCTTAACCGCTGTGCCACCCAGGCGCCCCAAATAAATAAAATCTTAAAAAAAAAAAAAAGAATTCGATCTTGGAAGAATACAGGTGACATTGCCAACAATAGGGAAGTTGGGTAGCTGTGCTGGTTTTGATGGGCAATAATGAATTCTGGTTTCAGACATATTGTGAATTAGGTGATACCACCCGGGCTCTTCCATATCAGTCTCCTACTTCCATCTTGCTCTCCTACGTCAGATTTCCTCCAAAACACAAATTTGATCATTGTTACTCCCATGCTTAGGATCCTTCAATGTTTTCCCTTTGCTTTTAAAAGTTCAAATTGTTTAACATGGTTTAAAAAACGCTTTATGATCTGGCTCTAGCTTACCCCCCTCTCATGTATCTACCCTCTAACCACACTCAACACTTCATTCTTCTAAAGAAGCCATGGTCTCTGCACCTCCAGATCTTCCTACTTATAAGACTTTGCCTGGAAGATCCTCTCCTCTCTTCACCTGCTAACTCCTAAGTATCCACAGGCATCTGCTTAAATGCCTGACTCCTAGTCTAGCTGGGGTATCTGTAATACGCTAGATAATAGCCCCAGAGATGCTCATGTACTAGTCATCAGAACCTCTGCCGAGGTGACTAAGTTAAGAATCTTGAGAAGGGAAGATTATCCTGGGTCATCCAGATGGGCCCAATGTAATCACAAGGGTCCTTCGGAGGGGGAGGTAGTGGAGCTAAAGTCGGGAAAAGAGGTGTGATGATAGCAGCAGAGGTTGGAGTAATGTTCTCTGAAGATGGAGGAAGGGGCCATGAGCCAAGAAATGCAGGCAGCCCCTAGAAGCTGGAAAAGGCAAGGAAATGGATTCTTCCCTGGAGCCTCCAGAAGAAAGTCCTGCCAGCACCATGATTTTAGCCTTAAGACTCATTTTGGACTTCTAGCAAATGAGATAAAAAATAAAACATTTAAGAATCAATGCCTGAAATAAAAGTCTCCTCTCAAGAGAGAACATCGAATCAGCCTGAGGTGATGCTCTATGTCAAAATGGAATGGGAAAAAGAAACTAAACGCAGGCAGATGCTTCAGATGGAGAAACTGGGCAATGCTCCAGCTCAGTGGGAACCACTGCAGGGCTAGTGGGTTTAGAGTGGAATTTACCACTGAAACCACTGTATATGACATTATGGTGGCCTCCTTAGCATGGATGCCGTCTTCTTAGATTGTGCTAGGTTCTATTTAATCAGACAGTTAACCCTTTTCCAATAATTCTATGTTACAAAATGTCACAAAAAATTGCCATCTTTAGAACAGATGTATGCAAAATGATCAGAAAAATGTTCCACTTAATTTAAAAAAAACACCATCAGGGAGAATGTAAGGACAAGAGAAAGATCCATCATACAAAATATAGGAAGAAGAACAATGATTGGAGTTTCCTTGGAAACCTTCTTTGTAAGTGGAGCTTATTAGCTCCAAATACAACAGGGGCAGTCATTCCTTCATGTTTCAGTTATCTGTTGCTCAGTAACAAACTGCCCCAACGTTTAGTGACTTAAAACAAAAATTTATCACTATCTTCTATAGTTCCGTGGGTTGACTGGGCTTGACTGGGCTTAACTGGGAGGTACTCATTTTGCCGTTTCTTATGAGACTGCTGTCAGGTGGCAGCCGGGGCTGAAGTCATCTGAAGGCTGGACTAGTGGGGTGGTAAGGATAACACACTCACACGTCTGGCACTTGGTGTCAGCTGCTGGCTGGGAGCATAGCAGGAGCTGATGACCACCACACCTATATGTGATTCGTCCTTCATGGTTGTCTCAGGCTAGGCAGACTTCTTACACGGCAGCCGTCTTCCCCCAGACCAAGGCTTCTAAAGGCCTAAGCAGAAGCTGCAAGACATCTTAAGGCTTACCCTTGGAAGTCCCAGAACATTACTTCCACCACGTTTTATTTGTCAAGCAAATTGCTAAAATCATCCCAGATGGAAGGAGGTGAATTCGATTCCAATGGAATGGGAGTAGGGATGAACTTGTAGCCCTCTCGAATTTACCATATGTTACTTCCGAATATATACCATGTATAAGATTGTGGTTACCAGAAGGTTTGCAGATCAAGGCTCATGCACTCTTTGAGCTCTTTGATATGAATGGAGAAATTGCATGTGCACCATGATTCCCTATTTACTGTACCGGATCAGTACAAGTAGAGGCACTTTTAGCTACCCAAAGAGAAGCACACAGGGTTTGAAAAGGTCAGCGGTTAAGAGATAAGAATGTAAGGGTTATTATTTTACACACAGAGACACAAAAATCAGTGACATGGTAGCACAGTTGGCAGACATGGAAATTATTTGAGACTCTCCTGCAAACAAACAGTATCTAGAGTACCGGTGGGTATCCAGAGAAAACAGATGCCATGAGTCCCAGGGACACACGAAAGGGTAATAGAGCAAGAAAAGATAATGTTCTCGATGCAGAGCCTGGCAAGTAAAACGAAAGTCTCCTCAAAGGGTTTTGCAAGACTTGTGGTTGCTCCATTATTTGCGGTAGAGATTCATAAAGCTTTCTGAAGGATACCTTAGACAGCAAGAACTACTGACTCTCTACCTTCAAAAAGTATACATATGTTTTAACAGACAAAGAGAGGTAATTTCAGGAGTTCATAAACTGTGGTTACCCAGAAGTTTATACTCCACAGGTAAACACTGTTAATACAAAGCCCTTGGAATCAAATCCAGACTCAGTGCACCCTTTCAAGAGTCGGCGTTAGAGAAAGTGTGAAGCTTCAGAAACAAATGGAATTAAAATTCTACTCCCTGAGAGAATAACTTGGACAGGTTACCCTAAGCTTCCACATTTCAGTTTACTCATCTGTAAAATGGGAATATTAATCTCCACTTCCTTGGTTTGTTGTGAATATTCAAATGAATTAATGTGTGTGTGTATATATACATAAAACATATATAAATGTATTAAAATGTATACAAAATGTGAAATGTATGTAAAGCACAATATCTGGCACCTAACAGATGCTCAAAACATTTGAGACCCCTCCATTCATTCTGCTTTTATGCTGAAGTTAAGCAATATGTCATCAAGAGAGATCAGTCAAAACGTTACTCTGTTCCCTTTGATTCACAAAATACTCACAAGTCTCTCTCTAGCTTCCCAGATTTTTGACTAAGAATTCACAAACTTCTTGGAAGTTGCATAGAAAGTCCACAATTTTTATTAATAAGATTATTAACACTATTAGGCTTCTCATAGATGATGACATGCTGGAAGGCTCATAATATGAAATGAAAAAAATCAGGATATAAAACTACTTATACAGCATGGTTCCAATTTTAAAGGAAATACATACACACCTAAATATTACGGAAAGAATGGAAGGAAATAAATCAAACTATTACATCTATGTCTGAAGACTTATATTATGGCTGTATCTTAATTTCTTCTTTATACTTGTCTTTAGTTCCGTGTTTCTACAGTGAACACATATTATATACAGTATCACTAAAAAACACAGCAAATGTCATTGCTGTCAAAAATATATTCTACCAGTATTAGCTCAGCTTCATATGCCATGATATACAATGCATATATCCATGGATTTTTATGCTTGGCTATTGAACAGGAAAATATTTCACTAGTAGAGTCATATAGGTTAATAAATCTATTAAGGTTAATAGATCTATTTTTTAAAGTTATGTTTAATTCATTAAGGTATGTTCAGCCCAGAAAACAATAAAACCAAAGGACAGATAGAATGGGTTACAGAATATATAAATGTTCATGCAATAAATATGTATAAAGCCACGTGTCAGAAACTATGCTGGATCTGGCGGATACTCGGATGAAGAAAACATGGGCTCCGTCCCAAGAAGCTTGTCTATTTTCTAGTGGAGACAGACATAAACATAAAAAAGAACAGTTTTATAAACGCCAACTTGGCTTTGAGAACACAAAGCAAAGAACAATTAGGAAGAGGAGAGTGGCCACTTGAGGATGTGAAGACAGTAAATAGGAAAAGTCACAAGAACACAAGACTAGTCCAGGGAATAGTGAATAATCCCCGGGCTGGGGTCTGAGTTAATGGTGGAGAGGTGAGAGGAAGGAGGGTGCCAGCCAGGGAGGAACGCGGTATCCAAATAAAGCATCTGGACTTTATGGAGTGTTTTTCAAACTGTGTCTCTGGCAATGGTTTCTTAGGAAACACAGCAAGGCAACTTGAGTGGCCAAGGCTGTGGCGCCGACCCCTGCTTGAAACAGAGGAGCTCTGCTTTTATCTGGTCTCTAAGTCAGATTTCCTGGCACGATTTTATTTGAAGAAAGAGTTCCATGACCTTAACAAGTCTGAAAACTGCTCCCATGCCATCAAGCTGTTGGTTGCTTTTAAGCCAAGAAATAGCACAGTCAGCTTTCTATTTTAGATTTGGGTTTTGAAAGACATCAGCCCTCTGTGCTTATATGAAAGAGAGGGTAGAGGCTCTGTGGACAACGTGGAGTCTCGCAGGGCTGCGAGGGAGAGATTACCAACTAAAGCTGTGGTAGTGGGAAAGCACCTAAGGGTCATTTTTTTTTCTGGTATTTGGGAATGATCTCAATAAGATCCAGCTACCAACTAGATGTGGGTGGTAAAGAGAAGGGAGAGTGTGACTCCGAGGTTTCCGGCATGGCGAACTGTAATGGGTCTTAAATTGTAGTGTACGTAAGAATCACCCCCAGGGCTTGTCCAGAAACAGATTCCTGAGGGTCCATCTGCAGAGATCCTGATTCAATAGGACCGGAGTGTAGCCTAGGAATGCTGATGGTAATACTATTGACAGAGAGAGAGAATGCAAGACAATAAAGGCCAGGGAGAAAAAACTGAAATTTGCACATGTTGAGGTCCAAGTGCTTATACGGGTAAACATCAACAAAGATCTGTCCAGAAAGGCATCTGGAATATGGAACTGGAGTTTATCAGAGCCTACACTAGAAGCATTTAATTGGGAATCGTTGGTGCCTATTTGGTGGCTAGAGTTATGCAAGGAAGAACATGAGAGGGTCAGGGGTAGGAGCATAAGGAACAATAATTAAAGAAGGGACAAAGGAACAAATGAGCTGATGGAAGACTGAGAAGGGATAATCAACACAGTGGGGGATGCATTTGAGTCTAATGAATTGGGAGTCAAGTATATCACTTAGAATCTAGGTAGGCCACCATTAAGTTTTTAATTAACCAATCAAGTAAACTGTTACAAACACATCTCCAGCTACATGAAGTACTACACTAAACCCAGAATCTTTGGAAAATGTACCATCTCAATGAATTCAGCCCAATCCAGGGTTATATCACATATTCCTTGCCCTATTATCCTAGTTTCTAATAATGTAAATTAGTAAGTCTTGTAATTACTTTAGTGTATAATCCAATTCCTTCAAGGTCATACTTTGTACTTGTCCCCCTGGAACATGCTGAAAATCTGACCAATAATTATGGACCTTGTGGTAACAAGAATTATTGGGGATGGGTGTTGAGAATAGACAACCTCTTACATGATAGATATAGACAGATAGAGAGATAGAGAGAGATAGATAGCCAGCCAGCCTGAAAATAAGCCATCAGTTGGGAGATTTGAAGTTACCGATCAAGACCAAAGGAAAGAACAGTTCGAGATGGATGTCTGAGAGGAAGTTCTATAGGAGATTATAGTGCAGAGGAGCACTTGAAGCATGGAGAATTTAGAAGAGTCATGCATGTTCTAGCAGCTTCTTTTCACAGGAGTCAAAGTGAGCTAAGCAGAAATGTCTTCATACAGGTAAAATGCATGGTCAGACAGCTCTTGCAAGTTCAGAACCCTGAACAAACACTCTGAAGGGTGAAGGAGCTTGAAGACTGGTATAAGAAGATGCAATAGTCTACCCCAAAATTCAGTTCATTGGCATCCAACCCCAATTAACCAAGCTTTCTTGAGGATTGCAAATTACTCCTAGGGAATCTTGCTTCCAAAGTCTTGTTGACATCACCTAGCTGAGGAGATACTAGGTCCTTTGTGGAAAGCTATTCATGCTACTCAGGCAGGTAGCTTGCAACCCCAGGAAGATCTATTTTTAAACTAAACCAGCAGTTGACTCTCACCTGCCCCAACCTCTCCTCTAGAGGAGGAATTCTCCATAAATACAGCCAGCTTGCTGCCCCTCATACTTAGGTTTTTTTTTTTTTTCCCGTCTGATTAGTAATGCCATGTCTGCCAAATGCAGCAAAGAGCTATGGAGGGTAAGATGAACAACATTTATGCCCCTTCAAAGGTGGTCTTTCACCATGGTCTACTGTAGGGGTTGACACAAATTTTCTATGAAGGGCCAGCCAGTGAATATGTTAGGCTTTTTGGTCCAAGTGGCAAAATCATGACTATTTTGTAGCTACTTCTATAACGAGAGAGAAAACAAACGTCCACAAATATCTTATTGGCAAAATTCAAAAAAGAAGAAGAAATGTTGAATTTGGGGGGGGGGGTGATTTTGTTTATTGATTGGTTGGTTGTTTGGTAACACAGATCCACTAATGAGAAGGACGGGATTTTAGGGCAGATAACATTTCACTTATCTAATGTTGGTATTCCTATAATCAAAATTATAGTAGGTATGACTGTGTCCCAGACCTACTAAATTTGAACCTGAATTTTAACAAAAGCCCCCAGTGATTTGCAAGCACCCTAAAGTTTGAGAACATACTAGTCTAGAGCTTCTTAATACTATCTGAGCTGCATCTCTATTACTCCAGAGAAGGTAAGGAAAGCTACAGATCCTAGAAAAGGTTCACAAACCATTCAAAGTCCATTCAAGAACTCCTATAGGGTCAGTGGCCCTGAAGACCTCAGGAACTCTGCTGTCAGGCCCACCTCAAGATGAATATGTTCTAAAATTAGATTGTGGGGATGGTGTTCAACCTAAGAATATACTAAAAAAAAAAAAAAACACACACACCTTGAATTGCACACTCAAAATAGGTAGATTGTAAGGTATGTGCATTATATCTTAGCAAAGCTGTTTTTATTTAAAAAGTCAAATTAAAGAATTTCAGTTTGGTGGTGAAGTATATTTTTATTTTACTTTATTTTAAGATTTATCTATTCATGGGGGGGGATGGGCAGAGGGAGAGAGAAACTCAAGCAGACTCTGAGCTGAGCAAGGAGCCCCACGTGGGCTCGATCTTACAACCCTGAAATCATGACCTGAGCCGAAACCAAGAGCTGGATGCTTAACCAACTGTGCCACTGAGGTCCCCCAAGGCATTAGATTTTTCAAACTTCCCATGGGTTTCCAATGGACAGCTCAAGTAGACAACTGCAAGAACCCCAGGCTTTGGCGTCAGGAAGCTCTGAGTTCAAATCCCA
The DNA here is from genome assembly GCF_017311325.1 of Ursus maritimus. Taxonomy (NCBI): domain Eukaryota; kingdom Metazoa; phylum Chordata; class Mammalia; order Carnivora; family Ursidae; genus Ursus; species Ursus maritimus. Next base: position 92,185,581 of record NW_024423319.1, read on the forward strand.
ACTTTCCTACCTACTATGTTACAGAAGCTAAGCTATTTAACCTTCCTGAACCTCAGTTTCTTCTTATGTTAACTGGAGATAATCATATTACCCACCTCACAGGGTTTCTGGGAGGATTGGAAGGAACTTCTAACGCAAAATGCCTAGTTCGGTCCCTATCACACACTCTTGTTTCACATGAAGCCACTGAATTCCTCAGATATCAAATGTAAGGCCAAAAAGAAACCACTGTGTAATTCACATTATCTAAGTCATAGTTAATCATAACTGTTCTATTATCCATGTGGTATTCTATTTTATATTGGGTTGTGTATTTCCTGCTTCATTAGTGTACTTGCCCTAACTCCTTTTCCTTATGGCTCATGATAAAAATGACAGTAAACACTCACATAGCATTTATATACATGTGTCAGGCATTGTCCTAAGGTGTTGGTTTACATATGTTAACTCATTCAGTCCTCACGTCAACACCTGGAGTTACTTTCATTATTACCACATTACAGATAGGCACAACAAGGCAGAGGGAGACTAAGAAACTTGCCCAATGCCACAAAGCTCATAAGTGGTGGAGCTGGGGTTCAAACTAAGGAAGTTTTCCTCTAGTGACTGTGTTCGTGACCATTTATATATATATATATATATATATATACACACACATACATATGTATATATATGCATATATGTGTATGTGTATGTACATATGCATATGTATGTATATATATGTATATATAATTAACATATTAATAAATTTTATATTTTATATTTTGTATTAAATTACATATAATAAATAACAAAGATAATATATAATTATATATATTATATATATATAAATACATAACTCAGAGATATATCATACACATAATTTTAGTCTTGCTCAATCTTATACCAATGCCCAGCACTCTGGCTTTTGAGGGTGCACATTTCTATGCACCAAAAGAATGTACAAAGATGGACACGCAGGCACACCAGAAAACTGAAAGATGGACTGCCGTAAACACAGATTCCTTTGTTGGTAGGAAAGGTGGGTTCAGGGACTGGTGCCAGTCTGCAGACTGTTACTGTCTGAGACAAGATATGTACAGAACTGAGAGCATTTACAAACTGTCATAGGAATTTGACACCAGAGTGACAAAGGAGCGAGTAATCAGCGGACTCATCTCATCATACGGTGCCTTTTACAAAAGCATCAGTCTGAGGTGGCTTGGAAAATGAAAAACAAAGGAACTGGTTCTTTGCCACAGACTGCTTGGGAAATAACACTGCTCTCAGTATGTTTTCTTTTCCTTTCAACGTTCCTCAAGCTAGGGGTTCTCTCTACCAAGAACAAAGCCTGGAGGTCTGAACATCGTTTTACTACCTGACAGCGCAGAGAAGATGTAGGATATGACATTGGAGCAGCTTCCCCTGACTGAGAAAGGAGGTAAAAGCTCCAGCAATGGGTCATGGTGCAGAGAGGGCAGAGGAAAAGAGGTTAGGAAGGGCCTGCTGCTACTTGGCTCCTGCAAGGATGGCCTGAGGAGCTCAGCTGGGGGAGGGGGACTTAGCATGGCTGAGACAACAGGAAGTCTTACAGGGGCCAGTAGACCCAAGGGCCCAGAGAACGCAGGCCCCTCTACCCTGGACTAAAGGTCAGAGAGAGGATGCCAACTGGTAAGACACTGGGAACAAGGACAAAACAGCAACAGCTCTGTAGATGCCAGCAGACTGGGGGAGCCTGTGACCCAGGAAGAAAGGTAGAAATTGGGGGAGGAGGAAAAAACATTCCAGGGAGATACCTTTAGAAGTACTTAACTTGACCAAGGTAACACACTCAGCAAGGACTCTGGTTCAAACCTAGGCTCTGAAATTTATTAGCTGTGGGATCTTGGAGACATGACTGAACCAAGACATCATCTTGGTTACATGGAAAGTACTTGAATAGTCCTTGGGTCATAGTAAATCCATGGAAAATGTGAGCAGTTACTAAGATTATTAGTGGTGGCACTGGACCTACATTTTATGTTTGCTGACCCAGGGTCAATAGTTACTCAATATAACCAATCAAATATTACCCCTGGATTTTATCCTCATTGTTCGGGAACCTGTGTAGTACTAATACTCAGTTACATCCTATTCTGCTTAAGTATAAAGCCAAACACCTCACTATTAATCACAAAAACAATAAAAGAGTGAAACAGGAATTCACTTGACAGAAAATCAATAGCTATTTGGTTTGTTGTATGTAACTGATTTAGAAATAACCTTCCTGTGTTTGGAGCTCAAATTCAGTAATAGCCAATGAAATCAGATGACAGCTATAAGTAGTTTGAAGTAAATTGAATTCTTCCTTTTTTTTTTTAAGATTTTATTTATTTATTTGATAGAGAGAGACAGCGAGAGACAGAACACAAGCAAGGGGAGTGGGAGAGGGAGAAGCAGGCTTCCCACCGAGCAGGGGGCCCGATGCAGGGCTCGATCCCAGAACCCTGGGATCATGACCTGAGCCGAAGGCAGACGCTTAACAGCTGAGCCACCCAGGCGCCCCTGAGTTTTTCCTCCTTAAACATGACTAATGCAAACAAAACATTCCAGTCTTTCCTTTTTTCCAAGTTACTGGCTAGGCTTCCTTGTAGTTATTTTCCCTGGGCTGGTGTCTCAATTAGAGGACCATGATTCTTTTTCACAACATGTACTTTAGTATATATCTAGTTCCAGTCAAAATGTGAAACTTTAAAATTATATACATTTGTTTGTAGGCACAGACATCTTTGGATATACCATTATATGTTGAAAATTGAAAAAAAAATATCTATTTTGTATTAGGCTCTTACGGCCTTGTTTGAAAACATATCCTTGATATATTGATTGATTTAAATGACATTAATTTCAAAAATTTTAATCCTATATTGATTTGTATGTGATTTCATGCCAGGAGACTAAACATCATTGCTGTCTATAAATAGCTCTTGGGAGGATCTATTAATGGATTTGTCTATACTCTGATAGGTGAAGCAAATAAATATGTTTGCTATGATCTTTCTTGGTCTGTGTTTACCAAGTGGGCTGTTGCTGAACTTTTTATGACCCAGATAAAAGTATGTTTAAATTCAAAGTCTATTTTTGAATCCTGGAACATCATTATTTGATGGCTGCATCCCAAGTATGATTTCTCCACACACACCTGCTGTCCCATCTCAACTATATTTTCTGATAAGATCTACGACTTCCATTCTTAGAATACACCGTCAATGTTAAATGATTTTGTTTAAAAAGTATGTTGTTTGGTTTTGGAAATTTTACTTGCTTTGAAATGAAGTGCCTCTTACAGTTGCTTTGTTATACGTCTTCTTAATTTCCCTCCAAGTTCTGGTGCCCTTTTGGAAATATTTTCTGACTGCACAACACCAAAATGAAAATGCCACTGAAGTCTATTTACATGAACCACAAACCCCTAAATGAATTGGATGTGTTCCTAATGTAGGAACAGAGTGCTTCCTGGCATTTGATTAGTAAGATTAAATCACATTAGCCTGGATAAGTCAACTGTTACAAAGACTGGAAACTGCTAAACGAAACTCTAACAAGAGTTACAAATGGTATTATGCCTACTTGGAAAGGAATAAGGTTATTAAGGGGTTCAGTGGAGGTAAGACTGATTTTAATATTTTAATTCAGTGAAGAAGAAAATGAAGTAAAAACCTATTCAATGATTTTTGTAGCTGATAATGCTTAAAGTAAAAATAGAAAAACACTAAGGTGAGAGAACACTTAAATGAACAAGAAGTAGTTGAAATAGGAATAGAAATCAAATGGCAACTCGAAACATCGAGACTAAACTGTTGAAATGTCAGCAGAAACAAAGAAACACATTCAAGAGAAAATCCCATGAAGCCATGATGAAGTACAGTGCAAAGCGGCTGCCAATTTACAGTACAATATGCTGTCTAGGAAATAGACGGATCGCTATTTGAGATCTTTTTTTTTTTAACGTTATTCATTTGACAGAGAGAGAGCGAGCACACAAGCAGGGAGGGCAACAAGCATAGGGAGAGGGAGAAGCAGGCCCCCTGCAGAGCAGGGAGCCCAACATGGGACTCGATCCCAGGACCCTGGGATCATGACCTGAGCCAAAGGCAGACGCTTAACCGACCGAGCCACCCAGGTGCCCCTACTATTTGAGATCTTTGATGCTTACACAAAGAATCATAGATGAGTAAAATCAGACTCCCCTTGCACAGATACTGGAAAACTTAGTAAAAATCTTCTTTTAGGGGCACCGAGGTGGCTCAGTCGGTTAAGTGTCTGCCTTCGGCCAAGGTCATGATCCCAGGCGCCTGGGTCAGAGCCCCACATAGGGTTTCCTGCTCAGCGGGGTGTCTACTTCTCCCTCTGCCCCTCCCTCTGCTTATGCTCCCTTTCCCAGTCTCTCTCTCTCAAATGAATAAAATCTTTAAAAAAATTTTTTTTAAATCTTCTTTTAGTAATTTTTATATGTTATGAAAAACTATCAAACATTTAATAGCACTTGTCAAGGAAAACAAACTGTAACATTTAACAGCTGCCCAAGACTCCAGAGCCTGCCCTTAACCAAATGCCAGGGCACAGAGGTGCTGAGATGATAGCACTCAGTGGTGGAGAATACGGGCTCTGGTTCTGGGCTGCCTGGGTTTGAAATCTGGCTCCATTACCCATCAGTTATGCACAACTTCCATGATCTTAAATTTATTCTTATGTAAATGGACTAACTATGCGATCTATCTCATGGGGTTCTTGGAAAGATTAAATGATTTAAATATTTTAAAGCACTTAGAACCACTCTTGGAATGTTCTAGATATTATTATTTGTCTTTTCTTAACATGGGAAAGAAAAACTCTCATCCAAAGTCAACTACTACTGTGTAAGTAAAAATACTCTAGCCAATGAGCCTGTCAATTGAGAGGAATAGAATTTCTAAGGTCCCTTGCACTTTGCAATGTTATAAGCCTATGCTTGTTATAGAAAGAAATTTCTAGAATACAGAGGAGAGCTAAGTCTGCTTTTTTAACATTTGGACATTTGGATACTGATATTTTGATTCCATGAAATGCTGACATATTTCATGACTCTAAAGGGCAAACTATTTACCATTCCTTTTTCTTTAACACCCTTCCCCTAAAGTGTCTGAAAGACCATTATCCCCATCCTTGGAGCTCAAATGGTTGCTCAGAATATGCATGACTCCTTGACGTGCGTTTGCTCAATTCTGCCCCAATTGGGAGGATCATTTTTTATCTGACTCTTGAGGGATTCAGTCAGGTATAGGTGTGTCCTCTCCGGCTCTGTTTCCAACCTTGATGTGGCACCTGATCCCCATATGGTGACTCCATTCTAATAAATCATTCCCCCCTTGTACCCACGCGCTGCCACACTGGCCCTCACCACCACTTCTGCACTTAGCGATCACTTCCAATGTCCCAGGCCCTGGTTTTAAGTATTGTACGTCTATTAACCCTTCCAATCCTACAACACCCTTTTGAGTAGAAATTATTGGTACCTTCATTTTACAGAAGAGGAAACTCAGGAACAGAGAAGCGAACTAAGTTTCCCAATTTCCCACAGCTGTTAAGTAGTAGAGCTGGGGTTCAAATTCAGGTAGTCCGGCTGCAGAGTCCAGGCTCTCAATCCCTATACTCTACTGCCCCAGTATTTAAGATCCAGAACCTCGGTCCCTGCCCCTAACTTAGTCTTCTATTAGCAAATCTTACTTTCATATTTAGAGTGCTTCACAGCTGAAAATCATTTTACCTCCGTGAGCCTATTTGTTCCCTGTGACCGCTGAGTGAGAGGGGTACGAGGACACTGGGGCTCACAGAGAGAGAAAACGCACAGGAGGCACTAGATGTTAAAATCAGAAATTAAAGCTGGATCTTTGGCTACTAAAGCCTGTGTTTTTTCTATCACACTCATAATTCTGCCCCCAGGGTTTGGACAAACAAGATATGCATGAGGTTTCACTTTCTGGGAGAGGTGGGATGTGACTCAGACCCTGAGTTCTAGGTAGCTCTGAGACTGAGGGAGGAGAGGACGAGAAAATAAAGTATAAAAGAAAAAGAGATTACAGAAAAGATACAGGGAAGAGGATAGATTCTAAACATACTGTCATAAAAAGAATGATACGACTTGGTAATGATTTGGGTATTGAAAGCAAAGGAAAAGTCAGAAGCAAAAGTGACTCCAAGGTTTCAAATGTGAGAAACCAGGAGATCACCGACACCAGAAGCAGAAACATGGAGGAAAGAGGAGGACATAAAAGACAGTTTGGCTACAACCGTGATGAATATTAGGTGACAGTTGGACCTACAAGTGGGAAAACACACAGTAGATGGGAAAACCTGGAAATGGCGATCTTATAGGCATTATTTGAAATGATATTTTTAACTATGATACTTAAGACTATGGGTTGTTGAGACATCACAGGCAAGGAAAAAGAAGTAATAGATTATGGACCAAATAATAAACCTTTGGGGGAATGAACAAGGACAAAAGAGAAAAGAAGGGAAGGAGACAAGAGGGAAAGTGGTAGAAAAGTAGTTGAATAGATAATATAGAGTCATGGGGAACAAGGAAGGGAGAATTCAAGAAGTAGGAAGTGATCATGAACATCACAAAGAGCAAAATAGTCAAACAGAATGAGGATTTGGAAAAGTATCCTCTGTAGCACTTATCGTAACTGAAATGAATTATTTGGGGAAATTAACACCTTTCCTAACAAGACTAGAGGCACATAAAGGCAGACCCGAGGGCTGCCTACTGTAACTTCACTTCGCAGCAGCGTCTGATGTGCAGCTGTCACCGAATATTTATCGAATGGATAAATACATGAATGAATGTCATTAGATTTCCTAACAGCACCCCCAAGTGACCCTTGGAAGTACTATGGCAATCAAGTGATGAAGGTAGATGTCATATCACAGGAAAATTGAAAGAAAGTGGGGTTTTAAAAGAGAGAAAATGGGTAGTAAGGCTAGAAGGGGCAGATTTTAGTATCTCTCAGAGATGGGTTTTGCTGAAACGGGAGAGCACTTGGATCGAGAAAATTTCCTATTGTAGAATACTCTGTATTTAACAGATTTTGTACCTCTAAGATGTCTGCCTGACTTCCAGATTCTTCCAGAACTTAAGGTAGCCACTCGAGTCACCAGCTCTACAAGTGATGGAAACAATGGAACCACCTTTTCTGACCGCTGTGTTCAGGAGAATTAGGAGTCTGTGGGTTTGGCATGATGGAAGATGCGGAGAAAGCACGGTGAGCAGACATCAGAGGAACCAGTGACACTACCCGCAGAAAGACAGGGCTGGGAACGGCACCAAGTTGGAGAGAAGTTACAGAATCCTGTGAAATCATCCAAAAGCGGGAAAGTATGTGTGGGGGTGAATGCGTGAGAGTGAGAGCACATACACGAGCAGCATATGGGACGTACAAAAACATAGTTACAAGGAAATTCTAAATAGCAAGTATCAACGATGATTAGCTAAGTTATTGCATATGCTGGCAAAACAGTCATAACATATGCCATTGTATAATGGAACTCAGAGAGGTAAAACAAACGGCTCATTTCGCACATTAAAGTTGCATTTCCTTAACATCCTAAATAAGCGTAAGAAAGTAGCTTCAACAAATACACTAAATGTGCTTCCAGGACACAAAGAGGTAGAAACATTACTCCCTAAGCTTATTAGAAGACATTATCGAACTAGAATAAACTAAATGGCAACACAAAGCTAATTCCCAAACTCAGGGTGGCAGAGAATTTCAGAAAATCATAAGCACATGGAATAAATATGATTTGGCAACAAAAAGACATTTTCTCATTGCCTCCCTTATCTGTTTCCCCAGTATTAGCTGCCCATATGTAAATGTGTGTGTCACACACACAAACACACACACACACACACACACACTCTGGGATGTATAGATTTAAGGATTTCACTAGAGTCCATTTGAATGTCTTCATGCACCTAAGTCATGGGGTATAAATCATAACAGCCTTGTGCTTAAGCTGTTGTCTAAACATCACATAAGCAACTTATTATAAAGCAAAAAAAAAAAAAAAAAAACCCCAACTAAATTCCTGTGCTTAAAAGACATTTTAAGGAGGCTAAGATTTAAGGTGTATTTTTAGATACATTATCATATACGAGTAATATTTGCTACTCACAATTTTGAATGCTGGAAATAGATAACTCCTTTTTTTTCTCCAAGTACAGAGTGTGATATATTATGTTGCAAAATGCATTTCTCCCCTAAATGAAAAAGATAGTACTGCTAATTAATTTAAATCCATATTAAAGAGCAATTTTCAAAAACCTGATGCATCTTTCTAGTGTATATTCATATTCAGTCAGTATCTCGTCTCCTCATGGTGTTAAAAACATCACATTCATGTTGAAATTATTCCAGGGATTTCAGGCTTTAGCAATCTTTCTACTCAATTTATAACCGCAGTGGATATTTAACCATACCAAGAACAGGACTGTTCTTCAACAATGCTAAATAAAACATGTGAGTTTTCTAACAAATGAAAGAAACTCCGAACAAAAGGACTGATATGTCATATAGAGAGGTGTGAAAGGTTTTTGGCAAAATGACAGTACTTTTGCTACGAACCTGATTTCTTTATGTCATGAGGATATATATTTGCTCATTGGAGACACTCATTTTTTTCAGTAGGATCGGGTGAAGTGTTTCAACTTGTAGATTAAATTAAGTGCTAATAACAAGAAGATATTTAGATTTCCCTCCTCAAGCCATCAAATTTACATAGCAGCCCAACAGCCAAAATGTCCCTTCTGTATATATTCCTCTCTCCTTCCTCTCATTGTAAAATCTCATATCAAACGGCGGAAGGAGTCATTCATTTCCTGACAAGCAAATCCCAACCCCCTAACACAAAAAAATACAAAAATCAAGAAAGGAGATGTCACGCTGAAGACCCTAAACACATTATTCTTACCTCAATCTGACGGCTAGAACATTGTGTAGACTCACTTTTCTTTCAGACACACCACCTGTAGAACGCTGGTCTACTTGACCCGCAGGGAGTGCTAGGAGCAGGAACTTGAAAAACCAGCCTCCCGTGTTCCCACAATCTATTTACACACCGAACACACCCAGGCGCACAGAGTAATATCTGTGGTGGACAGCTATTTCAAGAAGCAGGCAGTATCTCCACTTTCAGAAAGGAATGTTTCTGTTGATCAGCAGGGGAAAGGTAAGAGCTGCTTCATCCTCTCAAGCACATTTAGGAAGATTTTTGAAAGAGATACTTTTAAAACTAATGTTTTAAATGTGATTCATTCTTTCAATATTCTGTTCCTTTTGAGAATTCTATTCTCAAAGGATCTGAGAAAAACATATACTTAATGATAACAACTAACAAGTAAGTCCCAGGTGCAATGCCAAGTGCTTTACATCAATCGTTTCCCATAAGTTCCGAAACTTACTAAGTAGGAACTAGTACTGTCCCTGTATTAGAGATGGAAAAACTAGGTATTTTGCCCACAGTTACCCAAACAGGAAATGGTAGAGCCAGAAGTTAAATCCAGGCACTCCAGCACCACAGTCCGTGTGTCTCACTGTGCCACCGCACTGTGTACGTAGGATTTTTATTTTCATTTTTTTGTATGTACGATTTTTAAAAGATAACCATAATAGGATGTGGCTGCTCAGCTGAACAGTGGATAACGAGTGAAATTTTCCTTTTTTTTTTAAATAATTTTTATTTTGTTATATTAGTCACCATACAGTACATCCCCAGTTTTTGATGCAATGCTCCATGATTCTTTATTTGCATATAACACCCAGTGCACCATGCAATATGTACCCTCCTTAATACCCATCACCGGCCTATCCCAATCCCCCCGAGTGAAATTTTCTTAATGCTTTTACCTACTGCATCTTAAGTTGGAGTCAGTAAAAATTCTGGAAGATTATTTTCCCAACTTGATTATTCATTTATACGATCATAACAGGCCTCTTTTTAGTCCAGGGAATTGAGTAGAAGATGCGTCTAACTTTAAGTACCAAGAGAGTTATTATTTCCTTATGTTCAAAGAGTCATACAGGAGAAGCCAATACAGCACCATAAATAAAACTCTCAAAGATATCTATCTTGTTCTATGGTTTTTTTTTGTTTTGTTTTTCTGATTGGGTAACTCCTATTGATCTGTCTTCAAGTTCACTACTGACTCTCTTTCTTCAGCCACCTCCAAGCTGATGTTGAGCCCAGCTAGTGTGTTTTTATTTTGGTTATTATAATTTTAGGTTCTAAAGGCATTTTTTTGCATTTAAAAAGCACTTTAATACGCAAGTGAGAAAAACACCAGGCAGATGTGCAGAAGCTGACATAGTTGTCTCTGGGGTCTAAAACCTGGGAGGTGTATGGAAAAGTGAACCATTCCAATTCCCAGTCAGGTCCTAAAGCTTTTATTTGGTTATTTATACTTTCCATTTACCTGCTGAAATTCCCTCCCTGTTTGCTCATTAAGACCGTATTTCCTTTTATTCTTTCAACATATTCTCCTTTAGTTCTTTGACCACAGAATAACTGCTTTAAAGTCATTGTTTAAGAAGTCCAACAACTGGGCATCTTGGCTTCTTTTTTTCTTGACTATAGGTCATTTCCTGTTTCTTTGCACGGTGAATAATTTTTATTGTACACTGGACAGTGTGGATATGTTTGGGGATTCTGGGTTTTGCTATCTTCCTCTGAAGAGTATTGATTTTTGTTCTAGTAGGCAGTTCAGTAGGTTTGATTTTATGCTTTGTTAAGGTAGATATGTAGAAAACATAAGGTCTTCCCCAAGCCTGATTAATTTTAAGGTATCAGACTCCAAATTCTATCTCCTCTCCATATCTTATAATTGTAGGGCTTTGTAATTGTTAAGGGTGGATTTATTACAGGTTTTACTTTAGGGCATGGTCTTTACTACTAAGGCTTCTGGTGTCTCAGCTAGATGCCCAGGATACTAGTGAGGTATTATCAAGTTCTCTTCACTCTTATTGCTTGGAGCTCCAACATTGCCCAGCATGGGTCAACTGGTAATATCTCTGTCCTTTCTCAAATCTGTACCCTCTGGCCCGTCTTAGGTAGTCCAGCCCTGTGAACATGCAGCCCAGTTCTCAGCCAAAACCTCTTCGAAAACCTCCAAATGGACTTTTGAAGGCCTTCCTTTATATAGCTCTTTCTTCTGTGATGCTTTGTCTTGAAAATTCCAGCTTCTTCAAATCGACTGTATTCAAATTGATTGATTGAATTCTTCAAATTCCTGCTTTCTCAGGCCAGCAACTTCACTGTTGTTCTGCCTGAAATCCAGCAAAATATGCCAGTGGGAAGTCTTCCCCAGGCAGAGAACTGGAGGGATGGTTGAGCTACCTTGTGGGTTTTCTTTCTGTCTGGAATTACAGCACTGTGCTGTCTGTTGTACAATGCTCCCAAAACAGTCAGCTCGTATATTTTGTCCAGTTTTATGGTCATTTATGGCAGAAGGGCTAGTCCAGTACCAATTACTCCAGCAGAGAGTGAAAGTCTCCCAAGGGATTCATTTTTTACCAAATTTAAGTGTTATGAAAAACCTGTTTGCTGTTCAATCTTACAAGTCTTGTGCAATTTTAACCCATCTCAAAACATAATCATATGAATCATGTGAAAGGTAGGTAGTGAGGGCACAACTTCAGTGGAGATGGATAAATTAGCTAGCTGCTGTATCGTTTATCTTCACCTAGTGTCTTAGTTTGGGTCCTTTAGAAGCAGGTGCTGATTTGAGTGGATATAGCTTATTTGGGAGGTCTATTAGTTTCCTTTGGCTTCTGTAACAAATTACCACAATCTTGGTGGCCTAAAGCAACACACATTTATTATCTTAGAGTTCTGGAGGTCAGAAGTTTGAAATCACTTTCACTGGGCTAAATTCTGGGTGTTGACAAGGCCACAGGCTCTAGGGGAGAATTTATTTGCCTTTTCCAACACCTGAGAATGTATTCCTTGTCTGTGGCCCCTTCCATCATCTTCAAAGTCAAAAGCCTAGCATCTTGCTTCAATGGTCACCATGGCTGCTTCTTCTGTACTGAATCTCCCTCTAGCTTCCTCTTAAGGGGACTTGTGATTGCATTTAGGACCCATCCATATATTCCAAGATATTCTCCCCATCTCAAAATCCTCACTTAATCATATTTGTAAAAGTTCTTTTGTCATATAAGGTAACATTCACGAGTTTATGGATTAAAACCTGGATATCCAGACTACAAGAGTCTACCCTCTGGCCCCTAGAGATTCATATCCATCCCACATTCAAAATATCCCATCAACCCCAAAAGTCTCAACCCAGTAGAGTATCAACTCAAAGTCTAAAATCTCATTACCTAAATCAGGTGTGAATGAGATTCTGGAACAATCTATCTTGGGGCAAAGTTCCTCTCCATTTCCAAACTTGTGAAATTAGAAAACAGGTTATTTACTCTCAATCCAACCAGCAAGATCCATTAGGTTTCAAGGCCTGAAAATAGTCCTCTATGGTTTGAAGCTATGCCCTTGGCCTGTGGCTCAACCCTTTGGGACAGACCTTCCATCCTAGGGCATTTGGCTCTAAACTCTGGGCAATATTACAGAACAGTATTCTTGTGTCTGTTCTTTGTATTTCTTTGTTGGTGGGTATAGCATCTGCTGGTTCTCTCATGAGGTAACAGAAACCTTTTAACATGATCATTTTGTATCTGTATAAATGTCATGATTTTATCTTGTCCTGAAAATTACCTTCTAATCATCTTAGAGGTCAAACAGAAGTTCCCAATATATTAACCTACCAGAGCTAGGTAAATTTCATTACCAGAGAAGTGTGCCTCATGCAGAGTTCAAGCCTGGGCATGTCTTCTCTTGGTGGTTCAGGTGAATCCAAAGCACTAATGCAATGATGTTGACTCTGTTTCTCTAGTTTTAATTTTCTGATCTCCGATCTCAGTCTGTTTTATTTTGGATACATTATAGCTCATCGTGTATTGCTGTTCTAAAGTAAAATGGCTTTCTGTTCTGGAATCGGAATGAAGATGCTGAAATACAAAAGTGAGCATTGACAGAAAGCTGCAGAAAGGTCGCAAAGAGAGAACTTGAAAAGGAACACAATTTGTGCTACATTTTTCCAAACTGGACTCAATTTTCACAAGTTTATAAGATTTTCAAAAAGCGATTGTGGTTACTTTAATATCAAATATTATATTGGATGTTAACTTAATCAGAGAATTTCATTTGCTTTCAGTAAGAACAACTGAGTTTTGTTGAGAGTATGGGTGTGCTCTTACTAAGAGATTGCAAAGGGTGACTCCTTAGCTGTATGAGTTTCCTATGACTGCTCCAAAAAATTACTAAAACCTTTGTGCCTTTGAAAACACATACATTTATTTGCTTACAGTTCTGGAAGTCAGAAGTTCAAAATCAGTTTCTCTGAACTATCTTCTTTATAATCTGCCTTTTAAAAAAAGCAGAGATTTTATACTTCAAAAGAAAAACTTTCTACCATTTGCTCTGACTTCATCATGACCCTGATTATTCTCTTTAAATTAAAAGAAATAATAGAAGTTACGTAACTTTTGAATGGTTATTACACTACCACTTTAAGTAACAGGTAGCCGAGCTACAACCATTCACGTTCTGAAACTTCCATAAACCCATCTTAAATGCACAAATGTCCTGGCAATTTTATTTTTTCCTCCTCCAAAATGAATCCTAAATGAAAAATGAAATAAAATAATACTTCAAAGGATATTTTGCACTTAAAACTCTCTTTGAGATTTCCCACAAGGCCCTGAAAGTCACAAAATTCTGTCACCTTAAAAAGAGAGGTGGTAGAATTATGAGGTTTATTTGATATACTGTTTATGAGTTGCATGGGAAAAAATTCTCAAAAGAGGTGATCAACTTTCTCTAGGTTAAATTTGAATAGGGATAACATTAACATAAATGTTTTAGAAATTGTAGCATATATAGGAAGTTCCTAGAAATTTGTCAGTACTCTCACTGTCCATTGATTCTACTTACTGGAGTCCTGGTGGTACTTTCCCTGATGATATTAAGGTAACAATATGACAGTGATATCAGTGTAATTTCAGTTATTTTTAAATGTTTGATTGAAATCTTACTAATTTAATTTGCAACCAGCATCTTCTAGGCCAGTGCTTTCAAACTGAGGATGTATATAAAACTTATCCCTAGAGATTGTAATTAAAATACAGATGTTCAGAACCCGCTCCAGACTTTTTACAAAATAGTCTTAATAATTAGGTTAGTAGACCTTTTGTCCAAAACTCATTTTTTTAATGGGCTTTATTATCTTCTTTTGCATATCACAGAAAAAAAGTAATTTCACCTTCATTTGCATTATTCTTATGCCCTCCCACAAAAGTTTTCACTTAAGAAAATACCAGTAATAAGTTAACCACAGTCATAAATGTCTGTCTCCTCTGGGTAGTTTTTTGTTTAACTCTGATGGTTGCCCCAAGACCATGCAATCAGCTATGCGACAGGGATCTTGTTTTCAACAAAGAAGGACTGTCTGAGAGTCCCCAGGAAGAGGACAGGTATTTCCAAGAAGAGGCTCTTGAGTACAGGCTTCTATCATCATCACATAACCACCTGTAAGACCACAGTGGATAGACACCGAATTCTGAGAACAAGTTAACTGAGAAGCAGAAGTGTTCATGACACTGGTCCACGTAAGATACAGCGGAACAAGATCTACGTTTGCAAAGTACAAAGATAAAATCAAAGTATGAAACCAATCCCTTTATCCTAACCTATCAGATTTCCCAAGTAAAACACAACGGAGTTGTTGATAGTGCTTTCCTAGCTCCAAGAGACACTAAGATCAGCACTGAAGAGTTTAGCTTCTTTTTCCCAGAGGAGAACATGAAACACTTTCTGCCTAAAGGCCTGTTTCTCAGGATATCGGAGAGGAAAGAACCTCAACAGGTAGGAGAGATAAGCTCTCCTTCTCACTGTGATGTTGGAAGAGCCGATTACCATCTTGGCGCCAAACTGGCCTCCAATATGAAATGGAGACCCTAGAACAATACGAAATGGAGATCCTAGAAAAACTCCGTCTTCTGTGCCCCACTTACTGTTAGTACAGAGTTTTTCTTAGGAAAAGCTCATAGACTGGTAACTGTACATATACCTCAAGCAGACCTTTAAAGTAATTTAGTCCAACCTCCGAATTTTATGGCCATGGAAGATGATGTGCCCCCAAGTAAATGACACTTAGAGGAGACCAGAACCTGGTGAATCTCCACCTCCAGTTGCTGGGGAGAGGGCTGCTTGCCAACTCACATGAAGAGGAGAGTAAGAACTGAACTTGGCTAAGGCTAGGAGGGCTTCATGGCTCTCTATAACAAATTACCAAGGAGCTAGAGGAGTTCACACAGGTGGCCAAGGCCTACCAGGACCACTGTCACAACCTGAGTGTCCAGTATAATGCCAGGAAGTACCTGGCCAAAGAGGAGAGGATGCTGGCAGAGAGAAAAGCTGCTAGAGGCGCCACGGCTGCCTGTGGTAGCTCCTTGAGTCCCCCTCAGATGACTATCACTGTATTACTAAAAGAGACAGTAATGAATTCTGAAAATTTGTGGGGTGGACATCTTGACAATGTTTCTGTAAATATTTGAAGGGGCAGTATGTGTCAAGAAAGGTTTCTTGGATTTATACAAACACGTATTCCAACAAGCTCTAAATACAGCCTCCATACTATTATTCTCAGGATACTTCTGTGAATTAGTGAAAAGCCAAGTTGGGTCTTTCTGCTTAGACACACATGGAAGGAGGCAGAGGGAGGGGGAGTCACCAGGCAGAGGGGAGCAGAGGGGAAACCAGGCTGAGGCCTGTCTGGTTTCCTCTGGCTTCTTCCTCTGGGTGGCACTCTTCTGTCTCTCCACAGGGTTCAGCAGGCTGCAGTTTCGCAGCCAATGGCCCAGGCGTCCAGCCATCATGGAAGAGCCAGGCCCAGGGGCGCGTGGGGAAGCACACCTAAGCATCTGGTCTACCGGGAGGGAGAGACACGCAGCTGCTCACGAAGGACGCACTCTGTGCCAGGCACTGTGTTCTGCAGCAGGTCACAGCCACACAGTCACTCCATCTTTGTGAAAATCAAAGATTGGAGAGAGGACTGTCCAAGATCACATGGCCAGAAAGTGGTGAACTGGGATAGCCAACCCAGTTTCTCTGATCCCATTATTGAAGTCGCCTGGGCAACCTCTGAGCAGCCCTCTATGATGGGCCAGGGGGCGACAGAGGGGGGGCCCTTGAGCACATGATGAACAGGAGAAAATGTTAAATGTTAATCATCACAGGAAGGGGACAGACTGCCAGAACACTTGATGTGACAACTATTTTTAACCTACAACAGCACAAGAGTGTTTCTAAGAATCTATGTACTTGAGTCCACCACTTGGGACAGAACTTACACAGAACATACTTATAGCTCTCCAAACATGCATTCGGCCATGGATAACTCTAGGTCGCTCCATCAAATATATGACCATAGACAGATTTGGTGTTTCATCTGAGAATGAGACTAAAAATGTGTTTATAATGGAGTACATTCATAAATAAATCTGTTAAGGGGCGCCTGGGTGGCTCAGTCGTTTAAGCATCTGACTCTTGATTTTGACTCAGGTCACGATCTCAGTGTTGTGAGATTGAGCCCCGAGTCAGGCTCTGCACTGGGTGTGGAACCTGCTTAAGATTCTCTCTTGCCCTCTCCCTTTGCCCCTCCCTCCCCTTCCTCTCAAAATACATACATACATCTATTAATAACTATTAAAAACTTGTAGAATTGCATGTCTTAGGCCAGATAATATCTTTGATATTACTATTTACCAGTGCCCACAAGAGAGGACAGAAGGCTATACTCCACAGAGTGTCACAGCACTAGCTAATAATCCCTACCTCAAGTCCTGTTTCGGTCGGAATGAGGTGGGGGTATGAATGAATGAAATCAACCTGAGCATAGTTCCATTTCTGTACACCTCTTCACGGTTTCCCATCGCTCCTCAGTCTTCCTGTAAAGCCCCTGCCCCATTAAGCTCATGTCAACTGCTATGCCACCCTCTCCACCCACCCCCACTGCCATCTCCTCCTGACTGCCACACGTTCCCCTATCATGAACAAAGCCTTCAGCACCTCAGTCTTGGTCTTCAGCCCCATCCCAGTCCCCGCCATCGTTCTGGGAATTCAACATGCC
>NW_024423319.1:92202963-92207120 GCF_017311325.1 Ursus maritimus
CCCTGGCCCGCCAGCTCCAGGATGTTGGCCGTCAGGTACTCGAGAATGCCAGCGAGGAAGATGGGTGTCGATGAGCTCAGGCGCTGGGCATAGAGACCCTCCCGCAGGAGGCGGTCCACGCGGCTAACTGGGAACTGGAGCTCGGCTCTCATGGAGCGGGACAGACCATGCCTCTTATGTCGGTGAGAGTGCCAGTGGCTTCTCCTCCCAGACATGATGGGAGCTGGGTTTGGCCCCTGATCAGCCCACCCTGACGGTCCCAGCGGCCTGGGTCTGTCGAGACGCCAGAGCTCCCTCCTGCCCACTGTGCCCCGCACTGGTCCGGGCGCTGCCTTTATGACAACTCTGACATTGTGATGTCACCGATGACACTGGGCCCTGATCAGGACTGGCCTAGAAACGTCTATGACAGAAACCTAGTCTCCCTGCTGATGGGACCCTGTGTATGAGGGAACGTTTTCTATGTGACTTTAATAGCGTAGCATAAAACAGGAAATGAATGTTTCAAGGTAAACACGGCCCTGTCGTTAGGGCACTCCACTCCTGGTTATCGGATTCCAGCCTTGCATTGTCTTTGAGCTCTTTTACAGCCCTTTGTAAACTGCTGGTCACCAACAGACATACCGAATGCTGTCCAGTAGCATCCAAAATAAAACCAGTTTTTCCCCCATTTATACATTTAAATATTATCAATATTTCTATGTTCTTTGGATTCTCTTTTGAATTGGTTACAATATCTGCCAATTCCTCATGAGTTAAAACAAACTTTTAACATTTTCATTTCATATCTGTATAAGGGTCATGATTTTACTCTGTTTGAATGTATCTTCTGGGGACACCTGGTTGGCTCAGTCAGTTAAGCATCCAACTCTTGATTTCAGCTCAGTTCATGATCTCAGGGTTGTGAGATCAAGCCCTGTGTCAGGCTCTGTGAAGCCTGCTTAAGTTTCTCTCCCTCAGGTCTTCCCAACCCCACACGCATGCTTGCTTGCTCTCTCTCAAAAATATCTTCTGTTTTGAAGGTCACACTGATATGCCCAGTGGGTTCACCTGTGAGAGACAGGTAAAAATTCATAGACCCAGAAGTGTACCTCATTCTCAGTTGATACCCAGAAGCGTCTTATTTCTTCTACGTGAATCCAAAGTACAGATAGTACTTTGTTGATTTTGTTTTTCTAATTTAAATTTTTCATAATTGTAATTTTCTTCCCTAACTTTGTGTTTCTGTTGTATTTTAATTTTGTTCCAAATCTGGTTCAGTTCTGACAGGTTTGTTTACAAGATTTTCAGAAAGAGCTTCTGGGTCCTTCAGAATCAAAAGTTACATTGAAGCCATCAGAGTTTAGTTTGTTCTCTGTGAAAAAGGCCAAGTTTTCCTGGAGTGTTTGTCAGCACTTGATAAGAGGTTATACAAGATTACTCTTCACATGTATTAGCTTCCTATGGCTGCTGTAACACATTGCCACAAACTTGGTGGCTTAAAACAATGCACATTTGTTCTCTTTTAGGTCATAAATTGAAATCAGTTTCACCAGGCTAAAATCGAGGTGTGGACAGGGTTCTGTAACCTCTAAAATCTCTAGGGTAGAATCCATTTCCTTGCCTTCTCCAGCTTCTAGAGCTGAATTATTTGAATTCCTTGACTCATGGCTTCATCTATCTTCAAAGCCAATAGTGTTGTATCTTGCTTCAGTTGTCACATTGCCTTTTGCTTTTATATTCAAATTTCCATCTGCTTTCTTCTTAAAAGGGCACTTTGATTTCTAGGGCCAACCACAATTATCCAGGATAATCTTCCCACCTCACTATCTTTAATTTACATCTACAAAGTCTCATTTGCAAGATAGAGAGTAACATTCCCGGGTTCCGGGGAATAGGACCTGAGTATTTTAGAAAGCCATATTTTACCCTACCATGTTACTTTATATATAATCTGCCCAAGTGGCAGAGATTCCGTATTTCGCCAGAATATACCTTTATTTTGACTTCAACACGCCTTTGATGATTCTCTTTAAAATAAAAGAAACAATAGTTCTGCATTTCTAAAGTGTTAAGGACTCTTCTATATTAAGTATTGTCTTGCCACTGAATTAGTAGAAAGCCAAGCTACAACCATTCATGTTCTCAGGCCCTCATGATTCTACCTTAAGCGTGCAAATGTCCACGTGACGTTTGATTTTAGCATTCCCAAAATACAATCTTAAATGAAAATTGAAATAAAATAATACTTCGCAGTATCTTTTGCACTTAAAACTGTCTTTGGTTTTAAACTAATTTCTCACAGGGCCCCTGAAAAATCAAAGATTTATTTTTTCACATTATAAAAAAGAGAAGTGCTAGAAATAATTAGATTTATTGGACATATCACTACTGATGAGTCACACAGAAAATGCCCAAATCAAAGGACGTGCTCAGACTTCCCTAGGTTGAATATTAATACAGAAAATATTAATATAAGTGTTTCAAATGTTCTATACTGTATGGGAAGTTTCTAGAGACTTGTCAATGGCTTTACTGTCCATGAGATGCTTCTAATTATCAGAGTCCTGCTGGTGATTTAGGCAATGAAACTATAGTGTCATCAGCCATCATTTCAGTTATTACTTTGAAATATTTGGTTGCAACCTTCCTTATAAAATTTCAATCCAGCATCTTCTAGGCCAGTGCTTTTTGACAAAGGATACACGTCAAACCTACCTATAGTAATGGTTAAATTTTATGTGTCAGCTTTGCTAGGCCACGGTGCCCAGTCGTTTGACCAAATGCAAGTCTAGATGTTGCTGTGCAGATACTTTTCAGATGAGATTAACATCTACAATCAGCTGACTATAAGAAAAGGAAATTACCATCATACAATCAGCTGAAACTCTAAAGAGCAAAAACTGAGGTTTCTTGGAGAAGAATTTGGCCATACTGTAACATAGAAATCTGGCTAGACTTTCTAGCCTGTTGACCTACCTTACACAATTAGGACTTGTCAGACTAGATGACTCCATGAACCAATCATACACACACATACACACATACATATATACATATAGGATATATATATATATACCTTTGGTTCAGTTGTTTTCTGCACAACTCTAATACACCGATGGGATTTTACTAAAATCCTTAAGTCTAAGACCTATTCCATACTTTTTTGAAAAGGGGTCACATCATTACACTTTATAGACACTGGGTCAAAAAATCTTTTCCTGCCTTGTCGTCTTCTTTTACACAAGACATAAAAAAAAAGTAATTTCACCTGTAGCTGCACTATTGTTATTCCCTCACACAAAATTTTTACTTACAAAAATTATCCATAAGTTGATCTCAGCCGTAAGTATCTGTCTCCTCCAGTTTGTTATCTGCTTTACAGTGATGCTTCTCTGAAGGCGCTATAATCATCAACAACCCAGAGACTGTTTTCAACAAATAAGGATGGTCTCAGAACCCCATAAAAAAAAGACAGTAACTTCAAGACCCTTCAAGAATAAACTTTTAAGCACAGGCTTCTGATGTCATCACATAATCACTTCTAAGACCCTGTCAGTGGACAGAGTGAGAATTTCGAGAACACCTTGTTTGAGAAGGAGATGGGTTCGTGACACAGCTATCACAGTGTCCCGTGGAACAAGACCGAGATTTGCAAAGTTCAAAGACCTGTGCCAGAAAATCAGTCCTCTGATCCTAACCTGTCTGGCCTTTCCCAAATAAAACAGAAGTCAAAGTTCTTGAGAATGAGTTGTTGCCTGTGCTTTCCTAGAAGTCCAAGAGACCCTAACATCCCTGTATTGGAGAGATGAGCTTCTTTAGCTCAGAGGAGAACATTAAACACTTTCTATCTTCAGTTCAGGGTCATTTCTCAGGACACAGTAGCAGAGGATTCTCAACAACAGGTACCAGAACACGACTGTCATAGTCGCTGTTCTACCCACTTGCCATGTGACGTTGGGAGAGGTGAGTATCATCTCTGGGTCAAAGTGGCCTCGGCTGTAAAATGGAGACCCTAAGAAAGAATCCCTGTCCTCTATGCCCTATTTCCCCACTGTCAGTATGGACTTTTCTTAGGAAAAGCCCAGACTGGTAACTGTACGCCTTGAGTAGACCTTTGAAACAATGTCATCCAACCTCCTCATTTGGCAGCTGTGGAAGCTGATGTGCCCCCCCCC
>NW_024423319.1:92207130-92208359 GCF_017311325.1 Ursus maritimus
CCCCCCCCCATTAAACCACACCTATGGGAGACCAGAACCCAGCTTTCCTCCCACTTCTGTCACTATTCTATCCCAATAGGTTATGAACACTCTCTCCTCCACAGTCAAGTTGGCCAATTGCTTTCATCCTACGTGGCAGAAGCCAAATATCCCACAACCACAGTATGTAACCTGCCTCCCTGCTGCAAACTGGTTTCCTTTAGATTTTGCTTAAACAGACGAAGTTGAGAGATATTTTCCCCACAGTGATTCTAGAATGCTAAGTACGTGACAGACCAATCTGTTTTCATGAAGGACGCTGAAGCAGAAACACTAAATGAAACATCAAATTTACGTCCTATTCATTGCCTTTCCCTACTAGACTTGAAACCATACTCCTTAAAGAATAAAATAAAACTCACTCTGACAGTGCTATTCAAATGTGATGTGGGGGCTGATATAGGCTATGAAATTATTTGTTACCGATCAGCTACAGCAGGTTGGGAGATGGTGAGCATTCAGTGACCTTTAGAGCAATCAGGTTTTGCCATAACATTTAAGTGAGTGGAGTCTTCTTACTGAACAGAATTTATACCAGTTTAGATGTTGCAGAACTCGAGTAGAGTCAAATGTAGACACTGCTGTAGTCCTAAAACATGACCATGTGTCAATTCACAGTGAAGTTGTACAAGAGAACATACTGGCCCCATAGCAAAGACAAGTTTGAAGAGCATTGTGCTGTTCTAATTCATGGAAGGAGAGCATTCCATCTTTTAGAAAACTGTGGTTTTACAATTACATTATGATGGGGATAATGAACTCAAGGAACTTTAAGAGCCAAGCGAGTACTGTAAATGAGTGAAGTGGGTCATACATGAGATAGAGCAGGGAAGGCTGAGCACTGCGGCAAACCAGAGAGCCCCAGTATTAATGGGACAGCAGCCAGTCATCTTCATCTGACGTACACACGCATGCCCAGACATTGTGATTTCACCAGAGAAGCCAGTAATTGAGGTTTTCAGGTTAAAAGTTCTTGATTTTAAATGCTGGCAGCTGATTAATTTTCCTTTAAGGTTAAGATGGCGGAGGAGTAGGAGACACCGTTTTCAGCCGGTCCTCCGAGTAGAGCTGGATAGGTACCAGACCAGCCTAAACAACCACGGAACCAGCCTGAGACGCAGGAAGACGCATCTGGATCTCTACAAATGAACATCTCCAGCGCTGAGTATTGAGGTACGAAGCGGGGAGCC
>NW_024423319.1:92213959-92214439 GCF_017311325.1 Ursus maritimus
GGTGATGGGTAGTAAGGAGGGCACGTATTGCATGGCGCACTGGGTGTTATACAGAACTAATGAATCATCGAACTTTACATCGGACACCGGGGATGTACTGTACGGTGACTAACATAATATAATAAAAAATCATTAAAAAAAAAAAAAAAAAAAAAAAATTAAACCTAGTACCCATGTTCGGGGTCAGATACATTTCCTAGCTCTTGCCCACTATTTTCATACAAACTCCAATCACTGATTCGTCTCTAACAAACTCTACTCTTTACTATCTTTGTGATTTTGTACTGATGCATCTAGTTTGAGAGAATCCAATCAATCAATCAATAAATAACACCTCTACTCCTCACCTGAGTTAAAAACCAATTGAGAAATAGACTCTCAATTGCAGTCAGGAAAATGGAGGAGAAGAGCCAGTCAGACCTGCCAAGTGGGCAGCCGAGCTCCAGGCAGGCCCTGAGTCTGAGTTTGAGGTGCCCATGG
>NW_024423319.1:92214546-92215175 GCF_017311325.1 Ursus maritimus
CTAAAAAAAAAAAAAAAAAAAAAAAATTTTCCTTTAAAAACATCATCGTAGGCCTAATGATCCCATTTGCTGCCTCCATTATGCCTATCAGCAGCCACTTTGTAATTTGTTCTTTAGGCAAATGATTTATTGATGCTTATAGTCTTTCAGTCTTGAATCCTATTCTGGGGCTCCAAAGGCCCTTTCTAAATAGTTAGGTGGTCTCCCTCTGACCACTTCCTGTAGGGTCTGTCAGATTCAGGGACTAAGGTAGCCTGGGACTTCAAACACCTCTGTTCCCAAAGGTTGTTCTCAGTAAGAGGCCAGCCTAGTGCCCAGGCCTTGTGCTCATGCCAACCTCAAGTGCACACGACCCTCCAGGTTGCCCTCAGGCTCGACTTTTGGGCTCATATCTTCTTACACAATATGTTTTCTGCTGTGCTGACCTGTGTCTGACCCCAGCCTGTCCCCATACTGCTTTTGATCACAGACCTGGTTTGGCAGCCACATCCTCCCGAGACCATCCCCACTCACTCTAGTTTTAGTTTTCCACTCCCAACAGAGCACTAGTCATCCATGGTCTTCTCTCTCCAGGGCCCAAGCTAGAGCTAATCGTTCCTCACCATGCCCCCCCCCCACACACCCACACA
>NW_024423319.1:92215819-92282645 GCF_017311325.1 Ursus maritimus
AATGGCCCAGGCGTCCAGCCATCATGGAAGAGCCAGGCCCAGGGGCGCGTGGGGAAGCACACCTAAGCATCTGGTCTACCGGGAGGGAGAGACACGCAGCTGCTCACGAAGGACGCACTCTGTGCCAGGCACTGTGTTCTGCAGCAGGTCACAGCCACACAGTCACTCCATCTTTGTGAAAATCAAAGATTGGAGAGAGGACTGTCCAAGATCACATGGCCAGAAAGTGGTGAACTGGGATAGCCAACCCAGTTTCTCTGATCCCATTATTGAAGTCGCCTGGGCAACCTCTGAGCAGCCCTCTATGATGGGCCAGGGGGCGACAGAGGGGGGGCCCTTGAGCACATGATGAACAGGAGAAAATGTTAAATGTTAATCATCACAGGAAGGGGACAGACTGCCAGAACACTTGATGTGACAACTATTTTTAACCTACAACAGCACAAGAGTGTTTCTAAGAATCTATGTACTTGAGTCCACCACTTGGGACAGAACTTACACAGAACATACTTATAGCTCTCCAAACATGCATTCGGCCATGGATAACTCTAGGTCGCTCCATCAAATATATGACCATAGACAGATTCGGTGTTTCATCTGAGAATGAGACTAATAAATGTGTTTATAATGGAGTACATTCATAAATAAATCTGTTAAGGGGCGCCTGGGTGGCTCAGTCGTTTAAGCATCTGACTCTTGATTTTGACTCAGGTCACGATCTCAGTGTTGTGAGATTGAGCCCCGAGTCAGGCTCTGCACTGGGTGTGGAACCTGCTTAAGATTCTCTCTTGCCCTCTCCCTTTGCCCCTCCCTCCCCTTCCTCTCAAATACATACATACAAGGAAGCACACCTAAGCATCTGGTCTACCAGGAGGGAGAGACACACAGCTATTAAGAACTCTTTGAATTGCCTGTTTTAGGCCAGAGAGTAGTTTTTATATATATTACCACTTAATTTACAGTGTCCACAAGAGAAGACAGAAGGCTATACTCCACAGAGTGTCACAGCACTAGCTAATAATCCCTACCTCAAGTCCTGTTTCGGTCGGAATGAGGTGGGGGTATGAATGAATGAAATCAACCTGAGCATAGTTCCATTTCTGTACACCTCTTCACGGTTTCCCATCGCTCCTCAGTCTTCCTGTAAAGCCCCTGCCCCATTAAGCTCATGTCAACTGCTATGCCACCCTCTCCACCCACCCCCACTGCCATCTCCTCCTGACTGCCACACGTTCCCCTATCATGAACAAAGCCTTCAGCACCTCAGTCTTGGTCTTCAGCCCCATCCCAGTCCCCGCCATCGTTCTGGGAATTCAACATGCCCGGGAAACCCCACCCCCCCACCCCCCAGCCAACCTCCTGGCCTCCCAGGCCTTGACTTGCTCAGAGGCAGTGAGGAAGTCGTTCCCCCACAACCAGCTACTCCCCTCGGGGCTACACACCCCCTCCCCTAGCAAACACTGTCCCCAGTAAACTGCTCCCTGAAACTCCAACTTTCCACAGCAACCGCCCCTTCCACCCTCCACTCCCCATGGGAGATCTCCTCCTGGATGTCTCAGACACCTCCCGCTCAGAAGGACAGAAACAGAGACCAGTTAGAAGCACAGCACTGGATTTAAATCCTTTAATAGTATTTACTGATGACAGAAGTCAGGCGTCCTCAACTATGAGAAGAGACTTGGCTTGGACTAAGGCTATGAGGACTCCCACAAGTCCTGGGACCCAGGCTTTAGCCATTTCTTCTGGATCCAGGCATCTCATCAAACAGCGTGAAGGCTGTATCCTTCGAGCGGTGGTAGGGCTCTCCACTGCTGTCCATTGCTCTCTCCACATCTTGTGGGGCAGTCGGCATGTTGCTGTTGTTGGCCTCAGTGCCTACCAGGTCCAGGATGTAATCAGTGAGGTGGTCGAACATGGTAAGGAGGAAATCAGTTGTGGATGAACTCAGGCGATGGTTGTATTGATTCTCCTGCAGGAGGCGGTCCACGTAGCTCACAGGGAATTGGAGCTCGGCTGTTATAAGATGGGCTTGAGTCTGATAAGAGCTCTCATGGCTTTTCTTTCCTGACATGATGTTGGCTTGGTTTGGCTCCAATCAGCTCTACTTGATTCTTCAGCTGGACTAGGCCTCTTAAGGCACCAGGGGTCAATCCTGCCCACTATATCCCCATGCTCTGGCCCCTCATTGGTCAGGGAGTTGCCTTTGTGACATCCTAGCCTTTGGGATGTCACTGGTACCCACTGTGCCTTTATCAGGCCTCAGCCCAGTAATGTCTATGACAGGAACTTGGTCACCCTAATGACTGGACCCTGATTTTGAGAGAACTGTGATTTTCTCTTGATTTTTAACACATTACAGAGATAAATATGTATTTCAATGGAAGACTTCTCCCTGTCTTAGGACACGACTCCACATTCTCTGATTCTAGCCTTATATTGTCTTTGAGGTCTTTTACAACCCTTTGTTAGTTGTAGGTTAATGATAAATATGTAAAATGTCTTGTCTAGTAGAGATTACCTTGTTCCCCCCAGCCACATGATGTAATAAAACCAGTTTTGCCTCCATTTACACATTCATTTAAATACTCTTAATATTCCTGTATCTAATTCTTGGATTCTCTATGAACCAGTTATATAGCATCTTCCCATTCCCTCACTGATTTGATAGAATCTTTTCTTAATTGCCAGAGAGACAGAGACAGAGAGAGAGAGAGAGAGCACCCAAGCAGGGGGAGCAGCAGCCAGAGGCAGAAGCAGGCTCCCCACTGAGCAAGGAGCCCGATGTGGGACTCGATCCCAGGGATCATGATCTGAGCTGAAGGCAGACGCTTAACCAACTAAGCCACCCAGGCGTCCCTAAATAGAATCTTTTAACACATGTTTATTTCATACCTGTATTAGTGTCTTCATTTTACACTGTTTGAAAAATTTCTCTTGATCATTTTGGAAGTCATAATGAGATGCTCAGTGGATTCATCTATCAGAATCAGGTAAACATTGTTCAGAGAGAGAAGTTTACCTTGGGCTTAGTTTAAGCCCAGTCATGTCTTCTTGGCTGTCCTCGGTGAAGCCAAAGCACCAAGAGATGTTTCCTCTCATTTTTTCTCATTTTTAAAAAGATTTTATTTATTTGAGAAAGACAAACAGAGAGAGAATGAGCGGAGGGGGAGAGGGAGAAGCGGACTCCCCGCTGAGTGCAGAGCCTCATGCCAGGCTGGATCCCAGGACCTCCGAAATCACAACCTGAGCCAAAGTCAGACAGACGCTTAACTGAGTGAGCCACCCAGGCACCCCACCATTCTTTTCTCATTTTAATTTTCCTCTCCACTGAGTTTGTGTTTCTGCTTTGTTTTTGGTTCATTTGCAGCTGATAACAGTTATAGACATTTCCAATCCAAAAGAGAAATAGAAGGAAGAAAGGAGTCTCTGATCCAAGGAATGTGGATCAAGTAGGCAAACCTATGTATGTTTCAAGGTCTGGGAAGAATCTTTCGTAGCTCGTGGCTCCTCCCTCTGATCCCATGACTTTACCTTCGTCCATAGCTCTGCCTTCATCCCTCGGCTCTGTCCTCAAAATCATCTTTATTTTGAATGGAACACATGTTTGCAGCTGAGTAGTTTTATCAGCTTCTTTTCCTCTTGCCAAATCTTGGGAGTTCCATGGCCTTCTTTCATTTCATCTATCCTCTCAGTTAAAGATGGCATTGTTTCTGCTGATTTCACATACTCAGAAATCTTGTAGTTCCCCCTGTATGTCATGGGAATTTGTGCCCATAGACAAGAGACACTTACAGATCCCTCCAGGAAAATGCCATCTCAATTCCTTGCTTCTGTTGAGATGGCTAAGTTATCCATGATTCACACCCCATATTGCTTCAAAGAGCCCTCTGTTGAACTGAATACTTTGATCTTCTGATGCCTCAGAGAAAAGATGTGTCTAGCTACATGCTTGATTTGTATCTCCAGAGGAGGCTTTCCTGACAGCAAATCCTCTCATTTTAATGTCTTTTGCAATCTGGATAGGCTGAGAATTGCGCCTATCTTCAAGTCCTGGTTCCTTTTTGCTGAACAGCTGTTCCCTCAATTTACTTTCCTCTAGCATTTTACTCTAAATAGCAAGAAGAAGGAAGGGCAGGCCTTCGAACGCTTTTCTTAGAAATCTGCTCAACTAAATCTTCAATTCACTGTTTATGAGTTCCGTGTAATTGCAGGACAAAATTCAGCCAACATTTCTGCCACTATATAACAAGAATCCTCTCTTCTCCAGTTTCCACTATGATGTTCCCAATTTCTTTCTAAACCTTTACGAGCAATACCTTTGACATTCGTATTTCCATTAATAGGTTATTTATGATGACTTAGGTCTTCTCTAAGACAATGTAGGTTTTCTCTACTGTGCTCCTTACTTCCTTTCAAGCTCTCACCAGCAGCACTTTTAACATCCATATTTCTACTAACTGTTCAAGGTAATCTAGCATTTTCTATCATGCTTCTCAAAATTATGCCAGCCTATAGCCATTATCCAATTCCAAACCTGCTTCCGCATTTTTAGATACTCATTATAGCAGTAAACTACTTCCTTGTACCAAATTCTGTATCAGATTCCTATGGTTGCTAAGGAATTGCTACAGAGTTGGTGACTTAAAAGAATACATATTTCGTCTTGTACAGCTCTGGAGGTAAGAAGTCCAAACAGTGTCGCTGGGCTGAAAACAAGTTGCCCACAGGGCCATGCTCCCTCTGGAGGCTGTAGAGGAAAATCTGTTTGTTGGACTTTTTCAGTTTGAGAGCCACATTGCTTGCATTTCTTGCTTTGCCCCCTCCCTTCATCATCACAGCCTGCAGTGTAGCATCTTGCCTCAGTGGTCAAATTTCCATTTTCTGTGTCAAATCTCTCTGCTTCCCTCTTATACGGACATGTGTATTTGCACCTAGATTCTATCACATAGTACAGAATCATCCGTCTCAAGATCCTTCTCTTAATCCTATATGTGAATTCCCTTTTGGCATAGAAGGTGACATTTGCAGGCTCAAGAGACTTAGATCTGGTTAACTGGGGGGCCGTTTTTCAGCCTACCATGGTAGGTATTCCCAGAAAACTAATAGGGAAGTGAGGAATTGAGACAAGGAAGGGAAGGAAGCAAGCAAAATGTCCACTACTGATCAGCTTAATATCACTGGAGAACTTAAGGGGACACTAAAAGATACACTTTCCAAGGGAAGATATTGCCCCAGCATTCTGGACTGCCATGCTATCATGGGCAATGGGCTCTGAAAGCTTAATAAAAGCCCTCACACAAAGAAATGCAGGTCCTAACATTTCAAAGTCAGGCAAATATGCATCCAATGGGTTTGTGTTGTGACCATGTGGGTAGGACCCTGACAGCATCTTCTACACGGTCATGTTTATATACTTTCATTATAAAGTCTTTCCCTTCCATCCTTACCTCCTGCCTGCTCTTCTTTCATGTAACTAATGTTTATTGTGCAGCTACCTTGTATCAAGCACTGAGATGCTGGATATTCGATGTTAAACAAAACACATACTATCTTGTCCTTGTGAAGCTTCCACTCTCGTGGGAAAGACAGATACCCAAGGAAATATGTAATTCCAAGTTGTCACACGTGATCTAAAGCAGAGATTATCAACCTCTGCACTACTGACATTTTTGACTGGACCATTCTTTCTTGTGGGGCCCAAGGACTGTTCCTGGTATAGCACAATATTTAGCAATATCCTTGGCCTCTATCCACTAGGTGATAGAGCACACTACAGTCGTGATACAAAGAAGTATCTCTATTCATTATCAACTGTCCCCTACAGGGCAAAAGCATCCTCAATTGAGAACCACAGTACATTAAAAATGTATATTAAAAATAAATTACTTTCAGATACAATGAGGGGATATAACTTAGATGGAGGAATCAAGGAATATCCTCCAAAGGAGGGGCAATGAAGCGGAGAACTGGCACGAGACTAGGGAATGAGGTAGAAAAGAGGTTGAGAGAATGAACATTTCAGAAAGATGGGAATGGGCTAATTCCTACACTGGCGGTGTACGTGAAGTATTTTAAATAAAAGTAATGTGACCAAACACAAGCGTAGAAAAGGATGGGGGTTAAGATGACCTTGTACCCACCCACAAACAGCGATAAATCTGGACTTTAATGGGCTTCTTGGAACTTGGGTCCATCTCCCGTATGTGGATGAACATGATTTTTGTATATATACACAGATGACCCTTGGACAACATGGAGGTTAGGGGGTGCGGACGTCCTGCACAGCACAAAATCTATGCATAACTTTTGATTCCTCCTAAATTTGCCTACTAACAGCCTACTGTTGACTGAAAGCCTTCCTGATAACATAAGCAATTAACACATGATGTGTACGTATTACATACTATGTTAAGAAAAAGCTAAAGGGAATCATAAGAGAAAAAATATTTACAGTACTGTACTGTATTTATTGAAAAAAAATTCATGTCTAAGTGGACTTGCACAGTTCAAACCCATGTTGATCAAGAGTCAACTGTATTTTAATTAACCAATGATAAAACAGAAAAGGATTCTGAGAGACCAAACAAGAGCAGGATGAATGGTTGTCGTACTGTATGGTAGGCTTTGCAGAAGTGGCCACAATTATCCCATTAAAAAAAAAAAATGTGACTTTGCAGCTTCTCCAATGAAGACATGGTGCCTATATCCCCACTTCTAAAATCTGGACCGGCCTTTCCATTTACTTGGGGAAATAAAGTGGGGAAGTAATAGTAGACCAGTAATGGGCCTGGTCCTCAAGAAATTTTGTATTCTTTCATTCTTACTTAAAACAGCTACTTCTGTTTGTCGACAAGCTTAAGCTAGCCTGCTAGAGGATGAGAGCCCATACTGAGCTGAGCCAAGTCACCTTGGTTGTCCCTTGTAAGGCCTTCAATATGTAAGCCCAGCCATGATTGGCAAAGTCAACTCATCCTCTTTTTGTGGTATTATCATTACACATATTAAAACTGTAGATTCTATAGACTCACTAATACATTGACATAATTATTTCATGTCTTTGTGTCCTTAAAAAAGCTGAGAGAAGAGGAGCAAACATATATCTATACAGATTTTGTCATATTAACCTTCTTATTTGTCATCTATGGTTCTCTTCATTTGTTCCTGCCCTTTCTAGTACCATTTGGTCCTTTTCTTAACCTAATACAGCTTTGCTTCCACCCATCCCCTTTGTGCTGTTATTGGAAAATATATTACATTTTTATATCTTTTACGCACAATACATTATACAACTAATTTTAAAATCAGTTAAAAGAAGAAAGGAAAATAAATATGCATTTCTATTGTCTTTTAAAATTACATAGTTACCTCAACCAGTACTTTTTTTTTTGGGAGGTAGAGTATGGATTTTAATTACTGCCTGGGGTTGCTTGCTTTCAGTCTGAAAAACTTCATTTTTCTTTCTGCTCCTCAAACTGAAAAATCTCAAATGTTCTATCAAGTTCATGGTTTCTTTCTTCTGAGATTCAAATCTACCAGTCTGCCCTCTAATGAATTTGTCATTTCAGTTACTGTAAATTTCAACCCCAGAACTTCCATTGGGTCCCTTTTTATGATTTTTATGATTTCTCTGGCTTTACTGGTATTTTCTATTTGAGGTAGTATTGTCATATCTTCCTTTAATCATATTCTTTAATCGCGGTTTCCTTTAGTCCTTTGAACATATTTATAATAGTAACTCCGAAATCTCCATTCAGTCCCACATCTGGTTGACCTCACAAGTTTCTGTTGCGGGCCTTTATTCTCATGTATGGGTCATATTTTTCTGTTTTTTTGCATGTCCCACAATTTTTTGCTGGAAACTGGAAATTTTAGATAATATATTGTAGCAACTCTGTGTATTGGTTCCACCACCAAGTGCCTGTTATTATTTCTCTGTTGAATTGTTTCGTGACTGGCTGGATTATTTTAGTGGCGTCTACAGCCTCCCTTCACACTGTGAAGCCTCTTATGTTGTTCCTCATGGGGTGCAGACCTGAGTAGTATCCCTGTCATCCAAGACGACGTTGGTTTTGGTAGCACTCTCTTTGTCTTTCTCTGACCACACCCAACTGTTAAACTCCACTAATTAGTAGTGGATTGTTCTACTGCTTTTAACAAATGCTCTGAGGCCTAAATTGTTCCACGGACTGATCCAATCAAACCCAGCCTCTCTTGAAGGATCAGTTGCTTAGGTCAGTGATTAAGATCTGTTCTGTCCCCAGGAGGGTTCCCCCCTGGTATCTCTTTCTCAGCTACTCTCCAGAAAACCAGCTGGCCTACAGTTCTGTCTATATCTCCAATTAATCTGCCAGTCTCTTCCCAGTGGCCTTTCATCATAACTTCGACTGTTTTTGAGAGTGCCCTAATGTTCAAACATCTCCATAGGCTGTTGGAAATGAAGTCAGCTCCCTTGCTAAGGGATTCAGTGTTCTCGATTTTAGGGCCTGCTTCTCCTCCAGGGCACAAATCCCTGAGCCATGGCTCTGGAGCTAGGGGTGGGGACAATGGGACATTTTTCTCTGAGTGACACTCCTGATTTATTTAGGAGCTGAACCCTTATGTAGGACGAGTAGCCTCAGTTCTCCTTACCTTGCCTCTCAGTGCGGATCACGTGTGGATGACAGTACTTGTAAGGGTGATCAGGTCCCAGTATACTCAATGATGCCACACCCAAGGTAGAGCCTCCATCCCATGAGTGGGGTTGGGAGGAAGAAGCAAGCCCCCATCTCTCAGCCAGACTTGCCCAGAATTTGGTCTTAGCAACAAGTAGCTGGGGGCAGAAAGAGAAATGTTGATGTCCTGCCCATCCCTTAAAGATAGCCCTTTGGATTAGGAGTTGGAGGGAGAAGGAGCCCTGTGTCCTTTGCTGCACCGGTCTTGAAGGGAGTTTCCATTTCACTGAGCTGGGAGGGGAGTGGAATGGAGTAGGCATCAGTCCGGTTACCATACACTCTTGCTGCAACCTCTAAGTTTTAATAGATTTTGTTGAATAAATATTTCTTCATTTGCAGTATGCCCTTAGGACCATCTCCAAAGACTTCAAATGGTTATTTTAAAATTAATTTTCACCAATTTTCTAGGGAATTGGTCTATAGAGATGTCTCACTTTCATGTTGGAAGCAGAACTCTGGTTGTGATTTTTAAGTTACTAAGGTTTGGTAGTTTATTACAAAGCATTATTGTAGCAATAGATAACTGATGGCACACAAGTCAATAGTGGAGCTCCTAGAAAACCCCAGCCTCTCAATCCTTCCCATGGAATCCAGAGTATTCCCTCCATTGCAACTGAAACCACCCTAGGGATTGAGTGAAATAAACTACTGATATGGTAACTAATACCATAAACCAAAAACACTTCAGCATACAGTTTCCAAAAATAAGTCTCATAAAATGAGTCATACTGGAAGAACTGGACTTACAGAGAGGCTTAAATAAAGTGTGATTCTTCAGTCAGTAAGAAACGGCCATTTACCACATTACAGAGGAAAGCACTCTCACAATTCAGTGGCACATGAAACGGTAAGACCGATTACCTGCTTTTAACTAAGCAGAGTCAACACTACATTTGAAGACAGCACTTTATGAAAACTGAATTTGTAAAGTGAGATACTCCTTCTCCAAACATTTGATCAGGTTTGACACAGAAAGTGAAAGAGGAGTAAGTTGTGTCACATCTAAGAATTTCCTTGCTTTAATTCCAGATTCAGAAATATAGACTATCTGGTATACTTCACACATAATACAAACAAAAAGCCAAAATCACTGAACTAGAGCTTAATCACATCTACTTACCAATAGAATCTTCCAGTAAGGATAGCTAAAGAATCCAAGAGCACTATCAACAGATGTTATTCCATCACAGGAGTTTTTTCTTGACCTACAAGAGTACCCATCCCAAGGTTCTCATAGCCTGGCAGTTGACTTCTCTGCCACAAAGTATTCGAATTGTTTACAAAGCCAAATTTGCCTCAGCCATAAAAAAAAGAATGAAATCTTGCCATTTGCAACAACGTGGATGGATCTAGAGGGTATAATGCTAAGTGAAATCAGTCAGAGAGAAAAATACCTTACAATTTCACTCATATGTGGAATTTAAAAAACAAAACAAACGAACAAAGAAGAAAAGAGACAAACCAAGAAACAGACTCTTAACTATAGAAACCAAACTTGTGGTTGCCAGAGGGGAGGTGGGTGGGAGGATGGATGAAATAGGTGAAGGAAATTAAGAGCACACTTACCATGATGAGCACTGAGTAATGTATAGAACTGCTGAATCACTATATTATACACCTGAAACTAATGTAACACTGTACATTAATTATACTAACATTTAAAAATTATTTAATGAATTAACTTAAAGAATGCACCGAGGATGAGTGGAGGTTTAAGTATGTTAAAGTTGAACATATAGAATGAGTACCTCTGGGGGTATGGGAGAGGGTTTTAAGTGGTATTCCAATGGATATAAATCTTTGTTTAAATGTATCTTAGTAGAAGGTTAAAACAATGATAGTGATCTAAAAGCTTTCTTTTAAAATAAAAATAATACATATATAGCCAAACTTGCAGTTAACTTTCTGAGTCTTAGGGAATTCTAATTTTCGATCTTTAAAGATCTTTAATCACAACAACTGAAAAAATTGAAGTATTTATCAAAATGTCACAATTTTCAAATATGAGGGGAAATGACTATTCAGGCAATCACGCTTGCTGACCTCTAGGTCCTAAGTCCACAGGAAAGCCAGGAAGCTTGACACTCAGAAGCTGACAGTGATTTGGTGATAACAGACTACTACTGTGGCGGGCTGGTTCACATTTCTGAAACAGCAGTTGCTGAAAGTTGCTCCAAAAATATCCAGTTTGGTCCTTCCTAAGCCTAAGACATAATATTATATTTCCTGACCACTTTTCAGCCTTGTTCTACCCTCTTCTCCTTCTGCCCCAAAGTGGGCAAGCTTGTAAGAAAGACTGAGTACTCCCTCCTTTGGTGCTAGTGAGAGATTCATACCATACAAGCTGGTTCCTATACATGGGAAACTTCCTCCCCGCCCCACTCCCTAGCTACCACAAAACTGACAAGTCAGTCTTCTGTTCCTGCTCTCTCAAGATATTTTGGGACCTATTTCAGAGCTACCCTGCTCCATCCAGAAAGCCTCATTATGTGAGTGATACATCTTTTCATACCCTCTTGGTTTGTGGAGGGGGGTGAGGGAGGGAGAGAGGGAGGGAGAGGGAGGGAGAGGGGGGGAGGGAGAGAGAGGGAGAGAGAGGGAGAGAGAGGGAGAGAGAGGGAGAGAGAGAGAGAGAGAGAGAGAGAGAGAGAGAAAGAGAGAGATCTGCATCCTAATCAAGTTTTGGGTGGGAATCCATCCTGTATCTGCGTAGTCAACAGTATTCCACTACTGTTGAGTCCCTGCTGCACTGCAAAGTAAAGTGCAAACTCGTCACACATCCCATAGGGCTTTTCATCATCTTTCCCCATCCCACCTCTCTAGCTTCCTCTCCCCATTTCTTCCTCTCCACAGAAACCTAATGCTTCTGCCTCTGCTTATCTATTCCCAGAATATTCCATGCTCTGTCATCATCTCTGATCGTATATCTGATTTACCTTTGCCTGGAATGTCCTTCCTACTTCCACTTCTCCCTTCCTTTCCCAATTTCCAAGCCACCTTCTTTCTCTTTGATATCTAGAAAATGTTTTCCCCACCCCCTAAGACCAAGTAAAATGTGATACCCTCCTAAAGTCTCCACTAACTTCACTAGGCAGAGACTTTCTCTTCTTTTCCTGGTCTATGATGACATTTAAATCACCGTTCTTGCCTGCTTCCAGGTCTCTCTTCCCCTGCAACTCTGAACCTTTTGATGTTGGAGATCTTCCCTTCCTCATCTAATATGATTTGTCTCTAGCACACTCTTATGAATATAATCAGTGATAATGTTAACTGAGTATTCTTTTTTAAATAGAGTGAAAACCTTATTAAGGATGAAAGGATGTTGGTAAACACAATATTATGAACTCTTTGAGATAGAGCAAGAATAAGAATTTTTCTATATTTGCTTCTAGTGTTATATGCAAATGAACGTTAAGAAATTGTTGCATAAGCTAATGAAATAAGTGCAAAGTAGTTAAAATCTAGCCGCTAAAGACCTGTATTTTAGGGAAGTAGCAAGGTGAGATAAGTTATTTATCATTTCCAGATCATAAACATTTCATCACTACTGAGCTAGATTCCTTGAGACCTAAATGATGCTTCTCTGTTAAATTTAATAGCCACAGAAAAAGCAATGTGACCTCTATGGCTCAATAATCACGAGATAATTAGTTAACAGAAATGAAAATGACTCATGTGCCTCATTCTCCCCTCCATAAAAACAAATTTGGAAACTGTGTTTTTTGTTTTGACCAGTGTGCTTATAGAAGAGTTAAGAAAAACTTCTCACCATCTGACTGCAAATATCCCCATCCTCCCTTGAGATCACTTTAAGTTCATAGTTGCTAAATTCATCTAAGAACATGGCTTTTGTAACATTTTATCAAGAACCTAGGTAACAACCTAGAGGATAAGCTTAGCCTGACAAGAGGAATAGTTAGTACATTGCATCACATTTCATCCAGTCACACAGCAAATATTAATTGAGCATCTACTATATATCTCTCTCATAGGACTCAATCCATTGTGCCCTGTTCTTCTCTTTACATCTCTTTTTATCTACCCCTGCAAGTCTTGGAGCTTCTGAGGGCAGGAATTATATAGTATTTTCATGTAATACCCACTACTATGTACTGGGTTGGCACATGGGTCCAGTGCTGAAGGAAGTTGGTCCTCATCACCTTGTGGAACTCGCTAATACCTAAAGACTGGGAATTCTGAAAGCAATGAGATAATACAAATATAAACTTCTATACTGAGGGTCACAAAATCAACAACCTAAACACATATAGGAGAAAGAACCAACTTGCAAGTATTTCATCTGAAAAGATATGAGCAAATGTTTTCTCGGTCCAAAGTCTCAGTGAGATGTACTCATAGGTTTATGCAGTTGTTAAGGTAAATAGGAACAGTCACATCCCTGACTGTTGTCACAGCTTCTATAAATGACCCATTGTTAGGGCTCCAGGAAGACTGATGCCATGATAAATGCATGGCCTCCAACCTTCACCAAGTTCTTAGGCCTGCATGGCAATCATGGCAATCTACCAACATGTTCCCAAACTGGTTCCTTGGCTCATTCCACTAGTACCATTTTTTAGCTTTTCACTCCCTTCAAACCATGTTCTCACCTGTGTTTCCTATCTCATCCTAACAGATGTTGTCGGTGCCTCCAAATAACACCACAACCCCCAGCATCTCAGGTTGTCCCAGCTTCACCCTACTGCAAGCACCTGCCATTGTCAACCGGAAGCCTCACTCTCAGTTGGCTTGGGGAAGACTGGAAGTTCAGGGAAAGGAATGCCCCCTGAGAACAGTTGTTAGCCAATGGCACATGGGAGCAGAGGATAAATATTTCAGTTCTCTTGCCCCTAAGATGGGATAATTCTGATGCATGTTCTGCACTGTTTCCCAGCATTTCCCAGCAGGATTAAGTCCCAGTTGCCCAGGGCGGGAACTTGTTCCATAACACACACTTTATCAGCTTACTTCTCATCCCTCTCTCACTTCCTTAATTACCCTAATGGTTATTCTTGGAATTAACTTTCACATAAACTACTTGCACATGAACCCTGTCTCAGGGTCAGCCTCTGGGAGTACAAAGCTGAGATGCTCCCTTTCAGCAAAAACACTTATCTCCTACTCCACAGGGAAAACAGAGACCCTGTCCCAATCCCAGGCAGGGGTGGTCTTATGACCCTGGTACCACAGTTACAAACTTAACTAAACCTATACTCATCCTTGCCTCCCACCTTTCAACTTCAGTAGAAGAGGTGTCTGTTCTTTTACTTAACATTAATCCCCTGGTATGTTATCTACATTCGTTAGACGTAGAGCTTTAAAAAAAAAAAGCCATTTTATTTTGAAGTAATTTCAGATTTACAGCATTTTTTTTAAAAGTACAAATAACCACCGTGTACCTTTCAACAAGGTCTCCTAAATACTAACGGTATACTGTGTTTACATCATCATTCTCTTGCTGAATTTCTTTTTAAATTGTGATGGACCTTTTTTAAAAATATCCAATACGTCAAGGACTAATCTTGTTTATGTTGTTTTCTCTTAAGATTTTATTCATATATTTGACAGAGAGAGAGAGAGATCACAAGTAAGCATAGCTGCAGACAGAGCTGCAGACAGGGGGAGAGAGAAGCAGGCTCCCTGCTGAGCAGAGAGCCCGATGCGGGGCTCGATCCCAGGACCCCAGGAACATGACCTGAGCCGAAGGCAGACACTTAACCGACTGAGCCACCCAGGCACCCCTTGGTTACATTTTTGTAAAACATAATAAAAGTGAATCGGAAAAGCAACCATGACCAAAGAAGGATAAACAAGATACAAGCGCCTAGTTTTTAAATATTTAGGTTCACTAGGTATCAAATAACAGCCAAATAGCTCTAACAATTTCTAAATGTTTATTTTTCATTTCCATATTTATCATGTCCCAGACCAGGAACTCACAATTTACAGACTGGCACGGATCCACCAACCACAATGTGTAGCATTACTGCCGTGAATATCCATTGTCAGAGTTCGCACTCCCCAACCCTGACATTTCAACCTCCCCTTCGACCACAATAGCCCTTTCTTTCATGACCATGCTTGAATATTTTCCTTCTTAAAACAACAACGTTGACAGCCCACAGTCCCATCTCTGGGTACCATCTTATCTTCTTATCCTTATGAACAAAGCTTTTCACTTCCTATCATTGCCTCTTCTACTCATTCCTTGGTGCCTTATAAATCTACTCTGTCTCCGTCAGTTCAGGAAACTGTTTCTGCAACAAATCCAGTGACCTTCTCGTTGCTAAGTCCATGAAATACATGGGCCACATTTCAGTTCTTACCTCATTAGACTTCTCTCCAGCTTGCGAGATGTGGGCCATGCCCTCTCCTTCCTCCACCTTTCTTCTCCCTTGTTTTTGGGGGCTAGGACCCTCTTTTGGGTTTCCTCCTACCTACAGGCCTTCTCGGTTTCCTTTCAAGGATTCTGTCCCCCACAGACTTCTATTTTCATTCTGTAATCTCTCTTCTTGAGTGAACACTTCCATTCACGTTTCAGCAAACATCTTTTACTGATGATTTCAAAATCTCCATCTGAAGCCCAAACAGTTGTTTGTCCTACAGGTTGGCCCAAACTAACCTCATTCTAACTGCCACCCACTGAAGTCACTTTATTCAGTTTTGTTAACTTTTGTAATTTTCGGGTTTTGTGTCTGTGAAATGGGAATAATGTCTGACTGAGAGGACTCTTGGGCAGATCAAATGATGCAACGCAGGGGGGAGTACTGAAGCAGTGCCTGACCACAGTAAGTGCTCAATAAACAGCAGACAGGATTATCAGCTACTTCCTCCAGGATTTGCTTCTCATATTAGTCCTTTATGATATTGAATGTGGCTAATGTCTTATCAGATTGTTCTTCCCCTCTCCCTTTCATCCTTCAGTGCCTGCTGCTAGGTGCTATGTTAGGTGCAAGGGATAAAACACTGACTAAGACCATCCCAACCCTAAGTTTATAATCCAGTGGGTAATACAGATGTTAAATAATTCACTACAGCATAGGAGCTTAGGGATCACCTTTAACTTTTCTCTCTCCCTTATCCTTATCCCCTAATCTGACCTCCATCAGTGATGAAATCCTTTCTATTTTTTCTCACTATCGCTAAAAGTCCATTCCTTCCTCGAGCTTTGCACAGTCCAATACAGTAGTCATTAGCCATATGTGGCCATTTAGATTTAAATTAATGAAAATAAAAATGCAGTTCCTTAGTCTCACTGGTCATAGTTCAAGAACTCAGGAGAAACATATAACCAGGGGCTACTGTATCAGAGTAGCTCTAGACATCACCATCATTGTCTATTGCCATCTATTGGACAGCTCTATTCTAGCTTCAATGCCCTAAAGCAGATCCTTATCATTTATTTCCTAGATTACTAAAAGGGCCTAGGTATTAGCCTTTCAGCCATTAATCCTATCTCCTCAATCTAAGTTCCGCTGGTTTCCCAGAATGACTGCCAGAATGCAAATATAACCATGTTACTCTTCTGTTGACAAGTCTTTAATACTCCTCCACTGTATTTTTTTATACCCTAACAATAGCCTACATTATGTGGCCCTAGCCTAACTCTCAGCCTTATTCTTTTGCAGTTCACTCTACAGCAGCATATGCTCAAGTCATGGTGATCTAGAATAGCTAAAACAATTTTAGAGGGAAGAACAAGTTGGAGGGCGTACATTACCTGAATTTAAGTCTCATTATAAGGCTAGAGTGATAAAGACAGTGTAGTATTGATGAGATGGTAGACACATCAATGGAACAGAATTAAAGGCCCAGAAATAGACCCAAAATATATGGTCTGTTGATTGTCAATAAAGTCACCAAGAAAATTCAGTGGAGAAAGGATAATTTTTTCAACAGTGCTTACACAACTGGGTATCCATATGGAAAAAAAAATAACTGCTACTCCCTCTCCTTGTGCACTGTCAAATAAATAAAATCTATTAAAAAATAGATTTAATAAATAAACCTCAGGCCTTACCTATAATAAATCTTACCAGATTACAGTGCATATGTATACATGTGTCATATACAATGTGATCTAAATACATATACATTTATTCTATAATTGTAATGTTAATTATAGTATGTATTTATGAATTATTTTTTATTATGTTAGTCACCATACAGTACATCATTAGATTTTGATGTATTTATGAATAATTTTATATTGATATTAATATAATATGTAATAATATATCACTTTAGATCATATTAAAAAACATAAGCCATTAAAAAAATGGATAAATTGAACTTTATCAAAATTAAAAACTTTTGCTCATCAAAGACACCATTAAGAA
Organism: Ursus maritimus; assembly: GCF_017311325.1. Lineage (NCBI taxonomy): Eukaryota > Metazoa > Chordata > Mammalia > Carnivora > Ursidae > Ursus > Ursus maritimus. Next base: position 92,232,870 of record NW_024423319.1, read on the forward strand.
AATTAAAAGGTAAGCCTAAAGGATGAGAGAAAATACAATACATACATATGAAGAAGAACTTAGATCTAGAATATACAAAGATATGTTATGCCTCAAAAAATCAGAAAACCACCCAATTAAAAATGGGCAAAAGACTTGAACTAGAACTCTATAAAAAAGATATATAACTGGCCAGTAAGCACATGAAAACATATCTAACATCTTTAAAATATGCCCAGCATTTTCAGGAAATGCAAATTAAACTACGATGAGATACCCCTACATGATCACTAGGAGGACTGCGATGAAAAGTCAACAGCAACAACAACAACATCATGTGTTGGAAACACTGGAACGGTTATACACCGCTAGGGAGAAAGTGAAATAGTAAAACCACTTTGGAAAACTTCTGTCAGCTTCTTAAAAAGTTAGTCACTTAACATACTGCCCACTCCTAGGTATTTTCCCAAGAGAAATGAAAATACATGAACCCAAAAAGACCTGTACATGAATGCACATGCCAATTTTAGTCATAATTGTCCCCAAGTGAAAACAATGCGATGTCTGTCAACAGGTGAATGAATAAACATGTGGAATATCCATATAATGAAATACTACTCAGTGATAAAAAGGAACAGATTACTGATTCACACAGCAATATGAATAAATCTCAAAATCTTTTTGCTGAGTGAAAGAAGCCAGACACAGAATTGTACATGTTGTAGGAGTCCATCTGTATAAAACTTTAGAAAAGGCAAATTAATCCACAGAACCTGAAAGTAGATCATCATTGTCCTGGGGCCAGGGGTGGAGGGAGGGACAGGCTGCAAGGGGTCCTAGGAAATCGGAAATATTCTGCAAATTCACTGTGGCAGGGGTTTCATGGGTGTATACATGGATCAAAACTTTCTGAATTGCCTTATATTGAGGTCCTAGTCCCTCATACGATGGCATTTGGAGATGGGCCTTTGGGAGGTAATTAGAGTTCGATGAGGTCATAAAGGTGGGGTCTTCATGATGGGATGGATTAGCACCCTTATAAAAAGATACAACAAAGAACTTGCTTGCTCTCTTCCTCTCTGCCAAGTGAGGGCACGGGATAAGGCAGCCATCTGCAAGTTTTTACCAGAACTGACTGTGCTGGCACCTTGATCTCAGACTTCCAAACTCCAGAACTATGAAAAATAACTTTCTGCTGTGTAACCCACCCAAGTCTGTGGTATTTTGCTATGGCAGCCTGAGCTAATGTATCATGCGTAATCAGTGAAATGCAAACTGAAATGACTCTGAAGTACCAGTGCATACCCATCAGACTGGTAAACATTCATTCATTCATTTATTCATTTTGGTGTTTGAGATAGGTATACCTTGTATACTGATTTTATTATGTTATGTTAGTCACCATACAGTACATCATTAGCTTTTGATGCAGTGTTCCATGCTTCATTGTTTGCATATAACACCCAGCGCTCCATGCAATACGTGCCCTCCTTAATACCCATCAGTGGGCTAACCCATCCCCTCACCCCCTCTTTCTCTCTAAAACCCTCAGATGTTTCCCAGAATCCATAGTCTCTCATGGTTTGTCTCCCCCTCTGATTTCCCCCCTTCATTTTTCCCTTCCATCTCCTCATGTCCTCCATGTTATTCCTTACGTTCCACAAACTGGTATACATTTAAAAGGTTTTGTAAAGATGGTAACAAACTCCTAAAGAGCAATTGGACAGCATCTTTAAATGCTGAAGATTTTCATCCCCCAGGACTCAGGAATTTAACTCTTGTAATCAATTATCTAAGAAACTCCTGCACACAGGCACAAGATCCATGCAAAAAAAAATATGCTGCAAACTTTTTTGATGTGACAAAATATCTGAAACAACATAGTGTTCTTCAAAAATAGTGATTAAACAGTGCTATGTTTGTATCATGAAATTTTATGCAGCAATAAAAAGAAACTCTTTAAACCCTTCCCCATCAGTGGAGAACCCTCACCAGAGGCCAGGGACAACAGCGTTCGCTTACTTCTCATTTCTTCAGATTTTTCCTCAGGGTCAAATATTGTTAAGAAAGTGTGTGGGAAAGGTTTTCACACAGAATCAAAGGAATTTCATTTTGATTATGGCCTGTCCTACCTAATTTCTTGGCCACAAATAATTTGTTAAATTATTCTGTATCCATGGCCTTATAGTGACAAGATTTTCTGTTATCTACGAGTGATGAAAAAAAGTCGTGAAGCCTGCTCAAACTTCGTTTTGGACAAGGAAAAAAACTACCAGCATACGTTGCTTTATTACACTTCACTTTATTGCACTTTGCAGATAATGTGTTTTCACAAATGGAAGGCTTTTGGCCACCCTACGTCTGTTAATTCTCACAATATTTCAAACTTTTTCACCATTATTATATTTGTTATAGTGAACTGTGATCAGTGATCTCTGAGGTTACTATTGTAACTGTTTTGGGGTGCTACAAACTGTTTCCACATAAGGTGGCAAACTTAGTCAATAAATGTTGTGTGTGTCCTTACTGCTCCATTGGCCACTTTCCCATCTCTTTCCCTCTCTTTAAGCCTCCTTATTCCCTGACACACAACAATATTGAAATTAGGCCAATTAATAATCCAACAATGGCCTCTAAGTGCTCAAATGAAAGGAATAATTGCATGTCTCTTAGTTTAAATAAAAAACTAGACATAATTATATGTTTAGTGAGGAAGGCATGTCAAAAACCAAGATCGGCTGAAAGCTAGGCCTCTTGTGCCAAACAGTTAACCAACCCGTGAATGCAAAGGAAGAGTTCTTGAAGGAAATTAAAAGTGCTCCTCCAGTGAACACACAAATAAGAAAGTGAAACAGCCTTCTTGCTGATAATGGACAAAATTTCAGTGGTTTGGACAAAAGATCAAACCAGCCACAACATTCACTTAAACCAAAGCCTAATCCAGAGAAATCCCCAACCCTCTTCAGTTCTATGAAGGCTGAGAGAGATGAGAAGGCTGCAGAAGGAAAGTGTGAAGCTGGCAGAGGTTGGTTCATGAGTTTAAGGAAAGAAGTCTTCCCCACAGCATCAAAGTACAAGGTGAAGCAGCAAGTGCTGATGGAGAAGCTGCAGCAGGGTATCCAGAAGACCTAGCTAAGACAATCATTGAAGGTAGCTACACTGAACCACAGATTTTCAGTGTAGACGAAATTGGACTTCCATAGCTAGAGCGCAGAAGTCAATGCCTGGCTTCAAAGCTTTCAAAGACAGGCTGATTCTCCTGTTAGGGGCTAATGCAGCTGGTGACTTGAAGCTGAAGCCAGTACTCATTTACCACACCAAATATCCTAGCACTTACGAATTATGCTTAATCTACTCTGCCTTTGCTCTATAAATGGGACAAAGCCTGGATGACAGGACGTTTACACATGGTTTACTCAATATGGTAAGCCCACTGATGGGACCTACCGCTCAGAAAAAAAGATTCCTTCCATTGACAATGCACCAGGTCACCCAAGAGCTCTGATGGAGATGGACAACAAGATCAATGTTTCTATGCCAGATAACACCACGCCCATTCTGCAGCCCATGGATCAAGGAGTAATTCTGACTTTCAAGTCTTATTATTTAAGAAATACATTTTATAAGGCTATAGCTGCCATAGATAGTGAATCCTCTGATGGATGTGGGCAAAGTAAATTGAAAACCTCTGAAAAGGATTCACCATTCTAGATGCCATGAAGAACATCTATGATTCATGGAAAAAAAGGTAAAAACATCAGCATGAACAGGAGTTTGGAAAAAGTTGATTCCAATCCACATGGATGAGTTGAAGGGGTTCAAGCCTTCAGTGGAGGAAGTAACTGCAGATGTGGTGCAAACAGCTAGAGAACCAGTATTAGAAGTGGAGCCTGAAGATGGGACTGAATTGCTGCCATCTCTTGATGAAAATTTTAGTGGATGAGGAGTTGCTTTGCATGGATAAGCAAAGAAAATGGTTTCTTGAGATGGAATCTACTGCTGAAGATGCTGTGAAGATTGTTAAAATGCCAACCGAGGACTCAGAATATTCCATAAACTTAGTTGATAGAGCAGCCTGAGTGTTTGAGAGGATTCACTCCAATTTGAAAGAAGTTCTGTAGACGAAACACTATCAGACAGCATCACTTGCCACAGAGAAATCATCCATGAAGGGAAGAGTCAATCGATGCAGCATTCATTTTTGTCTTATTTTCAGAAATTGCCACAGCCGCCCCCACCTCCAGCCACCACCACCCTGAGCAGTCAGCAGCCATCAACACTGAGGCAAGAGCCTCCATCTGCAAAAAGCTCAGACAATGGTAAGCATTTTCTAGCAATAAAGCACTTTTTAAATTAAGACGTATACATTGTTTTCTTAGACAGAACACTACTGCACACTTGATAGACTATGGTACGGTGTAAACCTAACTTCTATATGCACTGGGAAAACAAAAAATTCATTTGACCTACTTTATTGTGATACCCGCTTTACCGTGGTGTTCTAGAACTGAACTTCCAATATCTCTGAGCTATGCCTATCTTCCACTGAGTTTAGTGGGATGGTGATAGAGAAAAATAATTTGCTTTAATGATTACAATCTATGAGTCCCATTTTATCAATGTCCTCATTACTGATATATTTTCAATCCAAGGCTTACAAAAATATAAAGGGTAATACTGTATTATTTTTCTAGTTAAAGTCCTATGATGGTTGAGTGAGTTTGGTTTACTATTTTTCAAGAGATTGCACACTACAATGTGAATATACGTAACATTACCAAACCACACACTTAAAAACAGTTAACATGGTAAATTTTATGGTATGTGCTTTTTCCCACAATTTAAAAAAACATGCGCATTATGTTATACATAAATTATACATTAAGTGGATTTTTAAAAATCTTATGAATTGAAAACTTTAAATGGATAGTTTATTGAACATAAATAATACCTCAGTAAAGTTAAAAAACATTAAATTCAGAAGTCATATTGAATCCCTTGTAATTGCTCACATGTGTCATATTCTCTCATGCCTCGGTGTCCTCATACATAGTCTTCCTTCTCTTAGGATGTGCCCTGCCCCCCACCCCCAACCCCCAACCATCCAGCTTTGCCTGGCTAACTCTTCTTCTTTTAAAATTAGTTCTAGGGGTGCCTGAGGGGCTCAGTCAGTTAAGCATCTGCTTTCAGCTCAGGTCATGATCCCAGGGTCCTGGGATCAAGCCCCACATCGGGTTCCTTGCTCAGCAGGGAGTCTGATTCTCCTTCTCCCTCTGCTCCTCCAGCCTATTCATGCTCTCTTGTTCTCTCCCTCTCTCTCTCTAGCCAATAAATAAATAAATTCTTTTAAAAAATAAGATAAAATTAGTTCTAATGGCTTTTGACTCTGGAAAACATTTTCTCAACCAAATGTGAGCCAGCTGCCCTCCTAATTGTTCCCATAGCATTCTATGTTGAACCCAATCAAGAGACGGAGAAAGAAGATCATAAAATGCTCCTGTTCCCTGTGTCAAGGTCAGACTGGTGAGTTCCCTCCAGAGTCCCAATAGCGTGGCTACTGAGAGATCTCCTAGGGTATCAGTCATCACTCTGGTAAAAATATCTCAAGGATTTCATCCTTAGCCCAGGCTCAGAAACGTGATCCTTGTCAGCACCCTAAAAGTAGATCAGGAGACTATTGACATTAAACAAGTTCACAAGACATAATAAGGAAAAAACTATCCCAGGAGCCAAAATACTGCAAATCCAGACAACCAGCAGGTTTTCTTCCCTTGCAGGCCAAAAACTGTCTTCAATTCACACTCAGGACAGGGCAAAAAGCATTTATTTGCTCAATTAGAAAATTCTATGTTGCTTTAGCAACAGAAGTGGGACCCATAAGTAGAAATCACAGGTATTAGATGTATGCACATTATTACCGATGACAGTAATTCAAAAACGGGATGGACTATCTCAAATATTATACACATTTCCGGTCACTGGAATGGCTGGAAATAGTTGATTGAACCTCTGCCATGAAATGGCAGATGATGTCAACCATGCCAATGTAAAAGGGACTTAAGGTCATTAAAGTTCCAAGTTTCAGACTCTATGATTTTTCCCATCTCACATCCTAGCACATAGACGTTCGTGAGATGCTATATGTTAATCCATGGTACAAAATAGCATTTTTTTCCATTGATTGATATTTCTGTGCTTTCTCTCAGCTGTTGCAACCTGTTTCATCTGTAAAATACCTTTCTTGAAAAATTGGGGGAAGTTAAATAAGATAATACCTATCAAGCATGTATTTTATATTAAATATTTAATAATTATTAATTCCCTTACTGCTCAGTTTATACATGGAAGACAACTGATGAGTAGAACATCCAGATATCATTTCAAGTACTTCTCACTCTGGTTTCACAAACTCCCAAAGACCAAGAGCCCGTTGAGGTTGGGTCGATGTTATTCATCTTTGAATATCTAATGCCACACTCAGTGCCAAGAACTTACTGGCTCTCAATACTGTTTGCTAAATAATTAAGTGACCCAGGAGATCTTGGTTGGGTGCCTTTCCCCAAAAGATCTGGATGGTTCTTCAACTCGAGCAGCTCATTTTTTCCATTGGGTAGTTCAACAATAGCCACAAGAAAAACAAAAGCCAGCCAGGAGGCCATTTGAAGAATCTGGCTAGTGAAAACAGTTATACTGTCAAAGTGGATCCTACCAAGCTCAAGGGAAGTAGGGAGAAGGAAGAAATAGATTAAATTCAGGAAAGGGGGCAAAGTCATTCTCTGTAATCACCAAACAACCACACATCTGTGAAGCATTAGTCACCTGTAAAAATACTATGAGTCATGCTATCCTTTATGACAGCATGTAAAGGGTTGTATTTTATGGAGTTGAAGCTCAACCTGACATATTTACAGTACAACCCCACATCACATCCTCTCCAGTTACTGAGACCACGCCTAGAGTTCAGTTTGAGATAGGAAAGACAACGTCGATGAAGTGAAAGTAATATAAAATGTCAGAAGAGATCAAAAGAGATAATGCATCTGAAAACGTTCCCAAAACTAGATACGTTATTTAAAGCTAAAATGATATTCTTTTTACCCGAGCCCATCAAGACACAGGACTGCATGGTGCAGATTCACACTTGTTTCACGTATTTGTTCAAGAAATAATAATGATGATGAAGAGCTAATTTGATGGATGACATTGATAAGTGATATTCCTTAATTATAAGCCATTACAACTCCATACAAAGTTAAATACAAAATTTTTTAAAGATGATGTCTATTTTCTAGCATATATACTTGATATGAAAAGAACTATAATAGAAGTCATTGCAATTCATATTTAGATATATCTAATAAAGAAATATAGAGGCTTTTGTTGTTATTCATGTGATAGGACTTAAAATTAGGCAGACTGTCAGCATATCAGTTCTAGTATGGAAATCAAAGACATATCAATCAATCAAGAAGCAATTTATGGAGCATTTATAATGGCTCCTTCATCCTGGGGTCTCTGGGAAGTTTAAAGAACTATAGGCTATAGAGCTAACTTTCAGTAGTTTATATTAAGAGTTCAGAATAATACTGTATTGCTTTCACTTTATTAATGTCTTTCCTATCTCAAACTGAAAAAAACAGTGCACATAAGTGCCAAATTGTATTATCGGGAAAGACAGGAAGAATTCAAAGTATTTTGTCTGGGAAGGTGAAACACCCGTTCTCACCATTCAACAAATTAGAATTCTTTAGGATTAGGCCACACAAACTGTTCTGGGTAAGAAAGACTGCAGTCTAGAGGTTAAAAGTATGGCCCTTCCGCCTGACTGCCTAGGTTTGATTCTCAATTAGCTTATTATCTATGTGTCCTCGGCCTTATTAAACTCTTGATGACTCAGTTTCTTCACCCGTAAAATGGAGATGACACTCCATGCCTCTGAGTTATAATGAGTTAGTATTTGCGAAGAATTTACAACACTGCCTGCTCCATAATATCAGATATGTGGTTTTTTACGTAAGAGAGGGAAAAAAGCATTAGACTCTGATCTTTTTTTCTTAATTCTTTAAAGATTTTATTTACCCATTTCAGACAGAGAGAATGAGAGAGCACAAGCGAGGTTAGGGGCAGAAGGAGAGGAAGAGGGAGAGGGAGGAGCAGACTTTCTGCTGAGCGAAGAGCCCGACGTGGGGCTCAATCCCAGGACCCTGAGATCATGACCTGAGCCGAAGGCAGATGCCCAACCAACTGGGCCACCCAGGCGCCCCTAGGCTCTGATTATCTAAATAAGAAGTTCAATTATTCCAACCAAGTAACAAAGTTATAAGACAAATATAGTCAAACTGACAAATCACAGAGCTGAAGAGAATTTACTTCAATAAGGGAATAGAATTGTTGAACTTGTTACAATGACCTACATAGATGATAAAGTACAAAAAGTGATTATGGCACAGTGGAGAATATTCAGACACCGGAATGAGAAGGCTCAGGTTTTGAATCCTATCTCTACCACTTATTATCTAGGTAAGCGTGCATGAGTTACTTCTCTGTGTTTTAGTTTATTAAAATAAGAAAAAGTACAGATCCTATATTGTAGGGTTGTTGTACATATTAAATGAGTTAATATTTTTAAAGTACTTAGAACAATGCCCAGCATTTTTACAGTTACTATTTTTTAAATTATAGGTTCTATGACCAGATACTTACTAGGGTAGTGTAAAGATTAGAAATCAGCTTAGCAAGTATAAATAAAATTAAAATATCATAGATAATATTTACATTATATCTACCCATCAAATTGCTAAGCTAAACCACAGAAGTGTCATGCAATTATTGGAGTGATCACTGCCATTAATATTTGTGGGATCCTAAAGATACCAGAGTGACTCTCCTGGTTTAATCCAAGCTTGGCTCCTTTTCTGCTCCATAATCATGATGGATCCTTTTATTTTTTTAATAATATTTTTGTATTATATTATGTTAGTCACCATACAGTACATCCCTAGCTTTTGATGTAAAGTTCCATGATTCATTATTTGCGTATAACACCCAGTGCACCATGCAATACGTGCCCTCCTTAATACCCATCACCGGCCTATCCCATTCCCCCACCCCCCCTCCCCTCTGAAGCCCTCAGTTTGTTTCCCAGAGTCCATAGTCTCTCATGGTTCATTCCCCCTTCTGTTTACCTCCCTTTCTTCTTCCCTTTCTTCTCCTACCAATCTTCCTACTTCTTATGTTCCATAAATGAGTGAAACCATATGATAATTGTCTTTCTTTGCTTGACTTATTTCATTTAGCATTATCTCCTCCAGTCCCGTCCATGTTGCAGCAAACGTTGAGAAATTGTTCTTTTTGCTGGCTGAGTAATATTCCATTTTATATATGGACCACATCTTCTTAATCCAGTCATCTGTTGAAGGGCATCTCGGCTCCTTCCACGATTTAGCTATTGTGGACAATGGTGCTATGAACACTGGGGTGCATATGGCCCTTCTCTTCACTACGTCTGTATCTTTGGGGTAAATACCCAGTAGTGCAATGGCTGGATCATAGGGTAGCTCAATTTTTAACTTTTTAAGGCACCTCCACACAGTTTTCCAAGTGGTTGGTGGGAATGATGGATCCTTTTAAAAACATACACAAAGGCATGCTGCTTCCCTGGTTAAATCCATCCAGTGACTCCTCATCTCTCACTCCCCAAACCCAGCCCATCCCAAATAGCAAATTAAATATTCCTTACAATCATATACAGTAATCTGAGAATTCTTTTAATTTTCTCTATCTTGTTATACTTCCAGTGCTGTTTTTCTGCCCTTAATCTGACTCTGCCAATCAGTCTTTCTGAGCCCCACACGTGTTTGCTTTCCCTAGAATCCTCCTCCTCTGCAGTCCTAGACTAGGTCAGGTCTCCATTAACACAGAATACCTTGTACTTCTCTTTTCTTAATATTTATCATACTTGCAGTTAATAGTTTAGCATCTTTCTTCCTACTAGTATATAAAATGTGTGCCGATAGGAACTGTTTTTTTAATTTAAATTTTGTTTAGTTAACATGCAGTACAATATTGGTTTCAGGAGTAGAATTTGTTTTGTTTTGTTCAATGTTGATTTCCCAAACTTAACATCATTCCAGGCATATCAGAAGCAATCAATAAATATTTATTGAAGTATGGAAGGGAAGTAGAAAAACAACCTATTAAGGCACTAGTCACATATTCCCTTACCTAACCCTATCTCCTAGTTGATCCTACACCCTCAACACACATTTCACCATTATCACCAAACTTGGAAAATCACATCTTTTTTGTTGTGCCTATGACCCAAACTCTCTGCTCCTTATCAACTGTACCAACGGGCAAAAACCACAAAGCCGTGACTTTTGGTCTCCCTAACTAACTGTGTAAGATAACAGACAGATCCCTTCCTCCCCTGGCCCTCAAAGTCCTCATCTATACCATGAGGGAATATGATACTGGATGATATTTGTGCTCTAGCATTCAGAAATTGTGTCAAACACTCATCTCTGCAGCACCCCATTTTGTGACAGTTTACCCTAGTAAACAATGGTGTGCCAAAGGCAGCTTTTATGGGTTCACTGGAGTCAACTCTGTACATCCCTTCTCAACCTTGAGTTCAGTGACATCATATTGGTAGCTTGGAATCAGGCAGAGCAGGAACGCATATTACCACAGTAATCAACAAAAGCTATAAATGAGGGAGTTTATAGGGGGATCTGGTTGTTAAACATTTACCAGGACACCACTGCCTGTAAACTCCAGCTGCTACCATGGAACAGGGACCAGCCCTAGATTAAAAATTAGTACTAGTGGTATATGGAGCAAGAAGTATTGATGTGGATAGTCTAGAAGGGGATATGGAACACTAAAAAGAGGGGAAAACAACAGGTTTTGGGTGGTGTATTTTAGTCTAGGATGACCTCAAGGCAGACTCTGAGACATGGCTTTGAGTGAAATTGGGAGGTGATCCCGGGGAACACCAGTGGTGAGTCAGAAAAGGGAAGAAACCCAGCGCAAGGTACATTAATGAGCTGCTTTCGGCTATGGGCAACTGGGGCTCAGTTCCACTGGAGACATAGAGGAGACTGCGTAGAACATGTCTCAGAATTGTTTCAACGGAAAGTGAGGGAGCTGAGGTATTTATCCACAAACTCCTACCGAGCATTGGTTGAGCTGCTTCTGCGGGCTTTACATCCGTAGAATTTTTTTTTTTTTTTTTTTTTTTTGGCTATCCCTATATTCCAAAGCACACATCTACAGCCAGGAAAAGCTCCCAGAGAATCACACACGCTTACAATAGGACACCTTTGGCCCGTACGGGAATAGTAAGTATTGAGGCGCTAGCGGTGAAGCATCAATAGTACCTGTGTCAGAAATTAACGGCACTGACTCAGCATTGGAGAAGACTTTTGATCAGGGACATTCAGCCTCAGATTGCTCTTTTCCAACAAAAAGCCAAGACGTATCATACCTCTGTACCATGCCACTAGACAGGAGACTGAGGTCACTCTCCAGTAACCCACTGCAGGCAATTTTAAAGGACAGTGAGCTTCACTACATTCGAACATTAACACGTTTGCATAAGGGAATGTTAAGAAAAACGTAGCTAGAACAATAAAATTACAGTTGGAAACACTCTGGAATCCAAGTTTGAACTCCAAGCAATTACAGTTAGAAAGAATGAGACTCCTCTAAAACTGACAGAAAATCCTTTACATGCAGAAATGAACAGTCCAGTGGCGGGGAGGTGTTCATAGCACAGCATTAATAGATGACTTAGAACCTAGATGACTAAAAGAGAAGAAAATTCTAAGGTGGACCAAAGAGACATTTCTCATTTTGTTGGTTTCACCCATTTCTACTACAGTATAATTGGGTGTTAATACTAGAACCACACTCTAATTTGTTAGATCTAAATTTTTCTCAAATTATGTAGTGCATACTATTTTGTTTATCTCACAACATGCGTTTGTGTTTTTCAAATTAATCCTCCAGTTATTATTATAAAATCTTAAAGGAACTCCTTCAAGTATTAACAAAACCTTTGGATCCAACCAACAACTGAGGTCTGGATTCTGATGTCCAGAGAAGAGATGAAGAACACTGTTATGAAATAGTTCTTGAACAAAACCTGTCCTGTTAATATGTTAACCCACAACTGAGAGAAGAACTAAGAATGGATGTGGGGCAGGTAATAGTGAACTGGATAATCTAAACATCAATCTGCTTTCATTCATAAAGAAGTTAAATACATAAGTTCTGTGGCAGCATTTCTCAAAATGTGGTTCAAAAACCCTTAGAGATCTCCAAGACCCTTTCGGTAAGTCCTTGAGGTCAAAACTATTTTCATAGTAATACCAAGATTTTATTTACCTTTTTTACCCTCACTTTCTCATGAGTGCACGGTGGAATTTTCCAGAGGCTACATGACCTGCGATGATGCCATCACTCTGACAACTAATGGAACATGTGTTTTTGTGTTCTTACGTTTAAAGGTTTCTCAGCTTTAATTTCTAATCTGGTAAATATTGATGGATAGAACCCACATAAACAAAAGCTCTTTGAGGTCCTCAATAATGTTTAACAGGTTCAAGGCCAAAATGTTTGAGAATCACTGTTCTATGGTATTCTTCAGCAGGAGTATTGATGTAAGGCATCTACTACAAATAAAGATTAGATAACTTTCGGAAACATTAGGAATGTATTTGAACTCAAAACATTTAGAAGGGCCTTTAGTTGTTATCTAATCATCGTTTCAGTAGGTGAGGAAAGTGGCATTCAGAGATATTTGTGTTCCAACTTACATAGATAGGTAATGAAAGGGCAGGATTAGAACACAGGACTTGTAAATGCTTAGTGGTTTTTTGGTTTCGTTTTTGTTTTGAATCTTACAAAGTTCTATCACAGACTGTCCATTTCATCCTTTAGCCTTCAGGTGAACCATACAGATGTGCTAGGGACATGAGAATGAATCTGCCTGAGAAAAAGATGTTCTAAATCAACTGACACATTCTGAATCAGAAGGGCCAGAAATAAATTTAATGAAATTATTATCTCTCAAGTTCCCTCTCCTATCATTTAGTCAAGAAGCTGAGTCTATTCATTTCAAAGCAATGAAGGGAAGTATCCCATTAAAGTAATTGCAAAGAAATTGATCTTGTCACTCATCCCAAGGTCATCTTATCAGATTCCTCTTCTTACTCCTGCAGAAGACACTTCCTAAATTCCCCAATGTCTTCCTAACATTTCTGCTAAGCTGCAAAAGTAGCATCATTGACAAAACAATGGCAGCATATGACTCATATCCCGATAACGGATATAATAGTGCTTTATGAACAAGAATGGATGACACAAAAGTTATGATTATTATAATGCTATGTTCTGTTTGGCTCAAAAACTGGTCCCAGATCCATTTCTGAGGCATTCTCAGGGTTTTTGTGAGACATTATGAGGTAGTGATTCGAAGTACTCATTCCTCCATCAAAGAAAGGTAGGTTCATGCCCTGTCTCTACCACTTACGGGCCGTGTGACCTTTGGCAAGAAACCTAAGCATACCAGCCTCAAATTTCTCAAATGTACAAAATGGAGGTGATAACAGAACGTGCTTCACCAAGTTGTAAAGATTAAAGAAGATAAATGCAATCTGAGGCACACAGAAGATGGTGAATGCTCTCTAGTTACCTTTGGCTACTCCTCTTATCACCATCCTAAGTATTAAAAGGAATGCATCACCACGAAGTCAGACTTCAGAGACTGGTGTGGTAAAGAAGGAAAGTGCTGAGAAATTCTCAAAGATGATGGGTGCCATACTGAGAAGGGGAGCAAGATACAAGAACTCCCAGTCTTGGGATAGCATAAGAAGCACCAGTCCTGGGATTAGAGCAAATGGGTTTGAAACTCATGCCCATCAGAAAAATTGGAGTTGAGAAGGGCTGGGATTTGGGTCTGTATGAGAGTTGGAGTTGGGGGAAAAAATGAGGTACCAACTACAGATACACTCAGGCTTTTTTTTTTTTCTTGTAAGACCCATCCTTCCCAAAGTGCTCCATTCTCTACCCAGATGTATATCCTGCTTCCAGTTTCTGTTTATAAAGTCTAAGGTAAGCAAATAGATGAGGTATTAGTTGATTAGGAGGGACTCGGCCCTGTGGCACTTGTATTTCAAACCAGGCTCAAGAGGACAAACAACTTTCATGCCCAAAGGACTGTCTATCTAAAGGAGAAATGTCAGGCTAAATATCACATCATAACACTTTCTGTAATATCTTGAGCAAGCTGTAAAACCCATTTGGTATTACTCACCGAGAAATAGGATTTGAAATGACTAACTCTGCCTGAGAAAATAACTGCATGTATATTCAAAGACAATAAATTCAGCACCTTACTTTTTAGCAAGGATATTGTGCCATATTTCAGACCCCAAGGACTGACAACGCTTAATTTAGATGGAGATCAATTTACAACTGCAGCTTCCTGGATGAAGCCACGCGATGATTATAGCATGCTGTTTCAGTGAGGTGATACCGGCATTCTCTCTGCCGCTGATCGTATACATGACCTTGAGCAAATTACTTAGCTTCCTAATTCTGTTCCCTCGTCTGTAAAATAAGCATCACGATAGTGTGTTTGTCCCGAATGTTACATGAGATAATACATGTTGGCCTTTAGTACAGTGACTGACATACACTAACAGATATGAGTTGTTTTTACTATCAGGTCAAAGAACAGATTCTAAGAAGAAAACCTTAACTGACTGGTCAAAATTAAGCTGTCCATGATGTCAGGAAAAACACTGACACTGGTGCTATGTATCAATACTAGACAACTAACAAAGTAAGAAAAGTTGCTTAGATTTTACAAAAAGAACTCCAATTACACTCATGTAGGTAAAATATGTAACACTCTAATCTCCATATTCTATTTTAATCCAACAACTATATTTTGATGTCTATTTATGTGCCCAGTGTTAGCACATGAGAACACAGAAGAGGACACTGTCCTTACCCTCAAGAAGCTCATAAGTTACTAGATCGGATAACTATGCAAACAAATAATTACATTGTATTATGTAAACCCAGTGACAGAAATATATAGGAGATGCAGACCTGGCACAGAGAACAAACAATATGGTGAAGATGAGTTATTTACAAAGTCTTCACAGCTCAGAAACTACGTTTACACTAGGGACCTAGAGAGTTCAGAAACACAACCCACCAACACACGCACGCACATGCACACACACTCCACTGATTTTCAACAAATGTGCCAAATTAATTCAGTGGGAAAAGGACAGTCTTCAACAATTGGTGTTCGAACAATTCGATACCCATATGGAAAAAATAATAATCTCAAACTTTGCATTCTACTATATACAGAAATCACTGGAAATGAGTAGCAGTCCTAAATATGAGTGCTAAAATTATAACACTTCTAGAAAAACATAGAAAATCTTTGTGACTTTGGGTTAGGCAAAGAGTTCTTAGGGCACAAAAAGCATGAACCACAAAAGAAAAAAACAATGACAAAATGCATGTCATCAAAATTTAAAATCTGTAGTCATAACGGCACTGGAGGAGATAATGCTAAGTGAAATAAGTCAAGCAGAGAAAGACAACTATCATATGATTTCTCTCATCTATGGAACATAAGAACTAGGATGATCGGTAGGGGAAGAAAGGGATAAAGAAAGGGGGGGTAATCAGAAGGGGGAATGAAACATGAGAGACTATGGACTCTGAGAAACAAACTGAGGGCCTCAGAGGGGAGGGGGGTGGGGGAATGGGATAGGCCGGTGATGGGTAGTAAGGAG
The DNA here is from genome assembly GCF_017311325.1 of Ursus maritimus. NCBI lineage: Eukaryota > Metazoa > Chordata > Mammalia > Carnivora > Ursidae > Ursus > Ursus maritimus. The sequence continues at coordinate 92,248,676 of NW_024423319.1, forward strand.
GGCACGTATTGCATGGTGCACTGGGTGTTATACACAACTAATGAATCATCGAGCCTTACATCGGAAACCAGGGATGTACTGTATGGTGACTAACATAATATAATAAAAAATCATTAAAAAAATAATAAAAAAATAAAATAAAATAAAATCTGTAGTCATAAGAACATACTCTTAAGAAAATTAAAAAGCAAGCCAAACAGGAAGAAAATTATTTACAAAACATTTAGCTGATAAGGGATTTGTATCCAAAACATGTTTTTTAAAAAAAAATCTTACAACTCCATAATAGAAAGAAAACAACGAACTTTTTAAAATGGGCCAAATGTGTGAACAAATGCTTTACCAAAGCTATATGTACAGCCAATAAGCACAAGGTAACATGTTTAACACCACTATTCATTATGGAAAAACAAAACCATAATGTGATGCCACCACACACCTACAGCTATGGTTAAAACTAAAAAGACTAACCGTACCATATGCTAGCAATCAAATTTTCATACTTCGCTGCTAGGAATTAAAAATGGTATAGCCACTTTGGAAAACAATTGGGCTGTTTCTTTTAATGCTAAACCTTACAGTACCATAAGGCACAGAATCCCACTAAGAGGTATTTATCTAAGAGAAATGAAAATATATGTCCATGGAAATACCTGTATTCCAATGATAACAGCCTCAAACATTACTCATAACAGCCCCAAACTGGAAACAACCAAATGTCTACCTAGCAGTGAATGGGTAAACACAATGCGATAGATCTATATGACAGAACACAACTCGGCAATGAAAAGGAACAAACCAATTATGCAAGTAACAACATGGATGAATCTCAAAAGCATATAAAGTGAAAGAAGCCACACGCAAAAGATCACATACAGTGTGATTCCATGTATACAGAATTCTAGAAAAGGCAAAACTATGATGAAAGAAAGCAAACCAGCAGTTACCAGGGGCTGGGGTAGAGAGGATTGACTGCAAATTGGTAGGAAGGACCTTTCCGAAGTAATGGCCATGTTCTATATCTTGTTCGTGGTGATTAAATTACTGCATATATTTGTTGAAACTCCTCTAACTGTACAATTTAAATTGGTGAATTTTACTGTATATAAAGTACACTTCAATGAAGCTGCTTTTTTAAAAACAATCATTTATGGGTTCCACCTGAAGAAACTATTCAATTGTCTCATTTTCTTAAAAAATGCAAATTTTAGGGTAGTGAACCTTTAAGATGTACAGTTTTTCAAAAAGCAGCATTTAAGGTTATCATAAAGCTGGTTATGAATAAAATCAGTGTAAATAGCCTTCAACATAGTCCTAAAATAAAAACCCATTGTTAAAAACGAGGGATTTATGAGCACTATTTCACTGTAATTTACAAAGTGAACCATTCCTTAGATAGAAGAAATTCTCCAATTCAAATATAATAAAAATAGATGTACCTTAAGATAAAATTACATATCTAAATGAAAAAAAATCTTAATATAAGAAAACCTGATATATGAAACTTTGGACATGCACATTAAGTGGTTATTTGCTTCATAAAAGGTTTCACACTCAATTTACTTTAACAGTAAACTTCTCTATCCCATTTAAAATAACTTAGGAACAAGGGTGCCTGGGTGGCTCAGTTGGTTAAGCATCTGCTTTTGGCTCAGGTCATGATCCTGGAGTCCTGGGATCAAGTCCCACATTGGGCTCTTTGCTCAGCAGGGAGCCTGCTTCTCCCTCCGCTTGCCACCCCTCTGCTTGTGCACTCTTTCTCCCTGACAAATAAATTAAAAAAATTTTTTTTAAATCAATCAATAAATAAAATGACTTAAGAACAGATTTTTAGGAAGGTACCCCAAACTGTACTGAGTATAAACAAGAATCAGCAACTCTGAGCACTCTAGCTACAATTATATAATAATATATAATAATATACAATTATATAATAATAATGGGGAAAAGTAATCATAAATTTACTTCCTTGAAATCTAAGCCCCTCCTTACACTGATTAGTCAGGAAATTACTGGCTAAAGGTGAGGCCCAACTAAGAAGATGTGAGCAATTCCTCTGTACTTAAAAAGTTCGAGGCCAGCATCTCTTAATCCTAACAAGGACAGAAACAACTAAAAGATGTTAGTCTAATTATGTTTTCCAGGATAAAGAGATACAGATGGTGGTAGAAGATAATTCCAGTCATCCAGCTCACTAATTTTACAAATGCAGTAAATAGTTTGAATCCTTGTCTCTCAACTGCTAAAATCTGTTACATAAATTTTAAAAAGTCTGGAGAATTTAGGTATTTTTAAACAAATTTACATATAGTGGGTAACCAATTTATACTATTCCTCTAAGTTCCCTGGAAAGAGACCAGTGTGTAATCAACAGTTTCTAAATAATCTATGCTCTGGTGCCAAATGAATATAAATATGATGTCAACAAAAAGTATTACTCAATAAATTATGATCTCATTTATTATTTTAAAAGTTTTTGTTATATTCTTTTATTTTTTATAACCATTCTGTGAGGTATATAAGAAAAAAACTGTACCCCAATTTCAGGTAGGGAAAGACTCATTTGCCCTGGATCTCATATTGCATTTGTTATAAAGGAATTCCGTGTTCTTTACACTATGCCATAAAATATTTCCAGGTATTGATAAGACTTTGTTTCAATGACCTCTAAGACTTTCAGTATCACTGAATAAAGGTTTATGTGTTACAGTTTTGATAAATCTCTTTTTCTCATATGGCATAACGACCTGAAACTTGGAAACCTGAAGTTATACCCTGACACTTAAATAGTTACATGGACTTGATCAATTCCATAGAGCTTCACACCGATACTGACCAAGAGGGCTTTGGACACAATGTTGCTATAACGTCCATCTGTGTGTATGTAGTCGGGGTGGGAAGGAAGAGGAGAACTATCAGAAACGAACGCAACATGAAACACACTACATGAGGTCAGCTTTGCAAATTGTGAAACATCTGCTAAGGTTCAGTTTATTCCCTCATGGTCTGAGAATTACAAACTCTTCATCACAACAGAAATTCAAAGCAAAGATAAACTATCATGCAATCTCATGGAGAGGTCTACCATTATCATGACAAAACACCAGAACAACAAAAAAGTTCCCTTCTTGTTCTTGTTTATTTCTTCTTGAGACCTTGAATTTGACTCTAAAACTGTTACATTTCCTTGAGGAGAACATTTTGTCTCCATTTATGGGATCTCATTAAAGTTCCAACCCTGGCTCAATCTGCCTTCTTCATATCCACATCCAGGACAACTGGAGAAAATTGCACAGCCCTGCAGACCGGTAATAAGACAAACTCATGGTCTACAAACCAGCTAGGCCCCAGAATCAGCTGTGAACTCTTTCCCTCATCTTTGGTCAGGTCCTGCAGCCAGTGCCTTCAATGACTTTTCCAGTGCTGCTCTCAGGCTCACTACACAGGCCCTGATGTCCTCCCTCTCAGAAGAAAGCTTTTCCTCTCAATGTACTTCCTTTAACTTTTCCATGTCTACTCTCAGCTGCACCTCCTCACTAGGATCAAATGTCTTTCCTCGTTTTCAAATCTAGTCTCTTCATCCTTGACCACTTCCCTCCTCCACAGCATTGTTCCAGCAAACACGCTCTTAACTTCAGTTTCTCCAGTTTTACCTATTCCTAAACCTTAGCCTATGAACAAGTGTAGAACACTCATACATTGCCATCGATCTACTGTCCTGTTGGTCTCTTTTCACATTTATTAAATTTATTGAAATGCTTGTCCGCACCTTCTGTGTCCAACCCATCTTCTATTCACTTCTTAAATTGCTATCATCTGACTTTTACCCCACTGCTCTCCTGCAAGTGCTATAATAAATCCCAACTGTCAAATACAAATGGGCTAGGTCAGTCTTTATATTCTTGCACCTGTTTACTGCATTTGAAGTTGTACTTAATTCCTCTTTCTTAAGACTTCCTGCACCCTTGACCTTTGTGCCTCTGTAGTACTTTCCAATCTCCATGGTGGACGATATCAGTTGATTCTTTCTGCCCAGTACATTTTTCTTCATTCTTCTGATAACAAAACTTCCCTTTCTTTGTGGTTATCGTGGGGCTGCCAATCATAGCACCTGGCCACATTGATTGGTACAGGGATGAGCACGTGACTTATACTCAGCCAATCAGAGCCTTCCTCCAGGATTATTTTGTATTTGGAGTTATCAAGGAAAAGCTCTTTTCTTTCTGGTTTTGGAGCTAAAAGAATATGAGCCTGGAGGTACCTGAGACCACGGCTCTAGCCTCAAAGGCTCGCCCAGCCTGACTAAAGAAAAAGCGAATATATATAGAATCTGACAGAAAAAAAACTTGACCATGTTCAAATTCCTGGTTTCAGTCACACCCAAAGCCAGTTCTCACTCTGACTCTGTTCTGATATGATTACTTGATCCTTTAAAATTCTCGTCTTTTGGTATAAGCCAATTCTTGTTTGTTCTCAAGCTCCCCATCCATCATCTACTCCAACCTTCTATCCTCTTCTCATTCTATTCACTTCATTCTACATATGCTCCTTTGGATGATTTCAACTGGGCTCTGGCTTTCAAACTTTGCACTGTGTGCTGATGACTCCCAAGTCTTCGTCACCACACCAGATCTCCCCCTTGTCTTTCACACTCAAGCATCAACTTGATGCTAACAAACTTCACCTTGATTACTTACTACGGAATGGCGATCAACCAGTTTTCCTGAGGTCAGTCTCAGGACAGGTTTACCCCTGTGGCATAATTATTAATAACAATCTTTCATATTTTCAAAAGTGTCCTGATTTGAATGATTAAGTACATGATTATCCTGCCTCAGACTCAGTGTTTTCTAAACTGAACCCATCATTATTCCTCCTATATCTCCGTCAAACTAGAAGCCTAGAGTCATCCTTGACTCTTCCTCCTGAATCTGGCCTCCGTGTTACAGCCATCTCCAGTCTATGAACATTTCTCGAATTCACCATCTCCTCTCCTTTCCTACTGCCAATGCCCTGGACTCTTATCACTTCTGAAGTACAGCAATAGTCTCCTAACTTCCAGTCTTGTCCTCCTCATATCCAGCACCCACATAGCCATCAGGGTGTTAAATGTTCAGCCCAAATTCTTTACCTCTCTATCCATGCCCTTGGCCATGACAGCTTGACACATAAAAAGTGTTCAACAAATATTTAATGAGTAAATGAAGGAATGAGCGAATAGTGCGGTAAAATACATACAACTTTTTTACATAATATACATAAAACATGTTTATTAAAACACTCCTCTAATATTCTCTCCTCTTAACCTCAAATTATATAATTTCTTTCTTGCTATTAATACATATGATTTAAAAAATTACCACTGAAATAAATCCATAGATTCACCTAGGCTCTTTAAGTATATTTGATATTGATGATATGAAGGCAAGACAGTAATATGATCAATCTAGTTGCCCCATTCAGAAACTTGGGATCCCACTTAGATTTCACACTTTCCTTTACCAATCAATTACTAAGTCCTGTGTGGTGGTTAATTTTAAGTGTTAACTTGACTGTGGGCCACAGGGTGGCCAGATATGTGGTTAAACATTATTCTGGGTGAATCCGTGACAGGGTTTCTGAATAAGATTAACATTTGACTTGGTAGGCTAAATAAAGCAGATTGTCCTTCCCAGTGTGGGTGGGCAACATCCAATCCCTTGAAGACCTGAATAGAAAAAAAGATGGGGTAAGAAAGAATTCTCTCTCTGCCTGATAGATAGTCTTCAAGCTAGAACATAAGGATTCTTCTGCCTTTGGACATGGACTGGAATCTATACCATCAGCTGTTCTGGTTCTCAGGCCTTTGGACTGAGACTGGAACTTCAGGGTACCACTGGCTCTTCAGGGTCTGGACTTCTCAGGCTCCACAGTCACATGAGCCAGTTCCTTATAATAAATCATATATACATACACATATATAGTAAATTGTATATTTTGTATATGTGTGTGTGTGTATATATATACATTTACGTATGTACACATATACATATATATAAAATACATAAGTCTATGTCTCCTATTTGTTCTCTCTAGAGAACCCTAACATATCTATAAATCCTACCCCCTAAATAGCTTTAAAATCTCTCTTTCTCTTTAAGTGCAAAAGCTGCAAGGCTGGGAGTGTGCATTTATTTTCACACCTAAGCAGTTATTTAGTAAGAAGAAAACTGGGCCTGTTAGATGCCACTTTTCTTTGGTGTATACTGATGTATCAAACTTTAAAACTTTTGGTTACTCACAATGATTTTTTTTTACTTTATGGATCCATAACTTGTTTTTTTCCTTTGAAAACCTTTGTACCCTCCCAGATCAGGTCAATTTCTACCTATTCCAATTTCTTCCATGGTTATTGTTCTACTCAGGCTCTTTTCCACAGGATCAGCTTCGGTAATTCTTATAAAATTAGTATTACGTGTTGGATGTGTAATTTCCATCATGCATACCACTGATTAAACAATTCAAAAACTTCAATACACCTGAAAATCACCACACAAAACCAAAGTGTTTCCAAATATTTTTACACTATCATACCCTACAAAGTTCTCAGAAAAAGTAATTAATTTTAGTCAAAAGTCAATATTCAGTACATAGTAAATTATTAACCTCTGTAATAAAACTATTCTTAAGTAAGCTATTCTCTTAGATGAACAACTGAATACACTTCACACATTAAAGGTAATTTCAATCACTATGAGAGCCACCAAAATAGCAATATGCTGGTCTGAATTTCTTCTAGGAAAGCATTACATACCTCCTGGTTATAAACAGAATTCTAAATATAAATTCTGACAACTGAAAACATACACCAAATCTTCAGAAGGGTAAAAGTAAATGAGGATCTGCTCTGCTTTACATGGTTTTCTGAAACATAGTAATTCAAATATGTTATCAAATGATACTTGAAAATCTTCCTACCTAAAACAGCTCCTTTGAAAATATTTTGAGCAAATATTCCTTAAAATACATAAACAGAATACAGTGATATCTTTGAAATTCACATTTGTCAAGTTTTCTCTACGTAAGAAATAGAGTAGAACAGGTGCTAATGGAAAGTCACACCAGCAATAACTCAACCAAGAGCAAGAGGCCAAAGCCATAACTGGTATTTCTTTAAATAGAGAGAAGGATGAAAGGCAAGAGGAAGGTACATATAACTCAAACTACTGAAAGAAGTGTTCTAATTTTTTTTGAGGTTCAAACCTCATTAAAATGGCATTCCTCAAGGATTTAAAGCAGGCACTGAATGAAGACTTTCTAAAAACTCAAAAAAGGTTGGGATCATTAATAATCAATAGCCCAAAATAGTAATAAAAATCACCGCTCATATTTTTACTTTTTTTTTTCAGCAGATATTCTTTTCTAAAGATCTATACCTAAGACCAGTCATAAGATTGATTTCCATGCTCTAATCATTCAAGCTACCATCTATACAACAGGGTGGATCCAGGGTGAAATTAAAAATCTGCCACAGTTCACATGTAATTAGGATATTAAATAGCAAATAGTAAATTATAAATCAAACACTACATTTTTGTTTTCTTTCCATTTTTTATTCAAGTATAATTAACATATAGTATAATGTTAGTTTCAGGTGTACAATAGGATGATTCAACAATTCTATACATTTCTCAGCACTCATCAAGATAAGTGTACTCTTGTTCTTTCCCATCTTGCAAGGCGGCGGGTGAGGAAGTTGAGAAGTCAGATGCCAAAGAGAGGAAACCTGAAGCCAAGAAGGCTGACACTGGTGGCAAGGTTAAGAAGGGTAACCTCAAGGCTAAAATGCCAAAGAAGGGGAGGCCCCACTACAGCCAAAACACTGTCCCAGTGAAAGGAATTAGATATTCCCAAAAGGCTAAGTATTCTAGAAAGATTATGTACAAGAGGAAGTATTCAACCCCTAAATCCAGGATTAATCCAGTTCTTGCTACTGTCACAGAACCAGTTGGTGCTGACAAGAACAGTGGAACCTGAGTGGTTAAACTTCACAAAATGCCTAGGTTTTATCCTACTCGAGATGTGCCTTGAAAGCTGTTGAGCCAGGGCAGAAAGACCTTCCCATTAGCACGTGAGAAAACTGGAAGATGCATCACTCCTGGGACCAGTGTGACCATCCTCACTGGGCACCACAGAGGCAAGCGGCTGGTTTTCCTGAAGCAGCTGAGCAGTGGTTTCCTACTCGTCACCGGACCTCTGGCCCTCAATCACGCTCCTCTGCACAGAACACAACACAAATTTGTCATTGCCAACCTCCACCAAAATTATATCGGGGTGGGAAAATCCCCAAACTTCTCACTGATGCTTCTCACTTCAAGAAGAAGATGCATGAACCCAGACACCAGGAAAGTGAGATCTTCGACACAGAGCAAGAGAAATAAGAGATTACGGAGCAGTGCAAGGTTGATCTGCGGACTTGCAAATCCTGCCACAAATCAAAGCTGTTCCTCAGCTCCAAGGCTACCTTGCTCTGTATTTTCTCTCACAAACGGAGTTTACCCTCACAAATTGGTGTTCTAAATTTCTTACAAAAAACCTAATAACTGATCCATTGTTTAAAGAAAAAGAAAAGTGTACTCTTAATTCCTTTCACCTACTTTGCACCCATTCCCCCACCCCCTCCCCTCGGCAACCACCAGTTTGTTCTCTGTAGTTAAGAGTCTGGGGTTTGTTTGTTTATCTCTTTTGTATTCTTTGTTCCTTTGTTTTGTTCCTTAAATTCCACATGAGTGAAATCATTCTTCCTTAATGTTGTACTCAGGATTGCTCCAGGTTCAATCATAAGGGCAAAATGTGTACTCTGCATTCCCTCTTAGTTTTTTCTTCTCTTTGTTCTTCAGGTACTATTTCTTCCCTAGTGCCCAACAACCTTCCTTCCCCATGGTGATCATTTTTTATTTTGCCTCTTTCTTATTCTACCCCCTAATCACAATCAGAATGCACCTATTCTGCCCAGGCCTTGCCAGGTCTGACAAGTTAAGATTATTAAGGCTGAAATGTTAATGGCATAAGTAACTCTTTTCAGAGTGATCAATGAGGAACGCTTTGCGCAGCAAGTAACAGCAATATCAGCAACGACAAAATCAACAGCAACAAAAACAAACTACAGTGGCATGAACAACTTAAGGTAGAGCAGCATCAAGTTGGTTTGGTGGCTTACCCATGTCACCAAATACCTAGGCTCTTTCTATTGTTATGTTTGACCATACTTAGCATATGGAATTTGGTCCACTGGCTGGTGGCTTCATAACTGCAAGACAGCTTTCCCAGTTCCAAGCATCACAATTAAAAGACAACATTCAAATGTGGGATGTGATAGAAATGAAACTGAAGCAGACTTTCTCCTCATGTACCTTGTTCCTTTTATCGGAAGATACAGACTTTTCATGAGCCCCAGAAAAATTTCCCTTATATTTCATTGACAAGGGAGAATAGGAAAGTGAGTCTCGGGCTTTTTCAGCCTGTATAGTGGAGGGGGGCCAGAGAAGAAAGGAATTGGCAATGGTTTCTAGGAAGCAAACTAAACAGATGATATGTTTGAGACTAAACAGAGAACTGAAGGGTTTACACATGAAAAAGGAGCAGTAACAACTAAGTTGAGGCTGCGGTGGTTTGCAAATCTCTCCTTCCTATCCAACTGTGGATTTTGGGTGGATAGAGGCTGTCTTATTTATGTTATTTCTGCTTCACAAATTTAATAAATATTCATGGAACAAATGAAGACAAAACATGAAAATCTCCTTGAATGAATTCCACAAGAATTCACTTCATGCTTCACAACTCCAACATACCCAGCTCTCACAGGACATTTTAATCTGAAAAAAAAGTATCAAGATTCTTGTATGAATTTGAGAAGGGGACAGATATTTTATAAAGTATTGCCAGACTGAGAAGCGATTAACCTGGAGAATCAGCATTTAGTCAAAATGAGGTATTAAACTAATGCAGAGAATTGATTTCAGTGATGCTTTTGGACTTTAAAATTCTGAAGAATTATATTTGTAGTAAACAAAAGCAGCTCATGTTATACTTCTTGTTCTTGTTTATTTTAAGATTTATTTATTTATTTGAGAGAGAGAGAAAATGTGAGTAGGGGGAGGGGCATAGAGAGAGGGAGAGGATCTCAAGTAGACTCCCCACTGAGCGTGGAGCCCAATGCAGGGCTCGATCTCATGACCCTGAGATCATGACCTGAGCTGAAACCAAGAGTCAGACACTCAACCTACTAAGCCACCCAGGTGCCCCACTTCTTGTTCTTGTTAACCTTTACTACTCAGTTATATGATTTTTCCTATCATTACTGTCCCTTACACTGCTTGATAATAGGATAAAATTGGGAGAAATTACTCAGGATTTAAATGAAGTAAGTTCAAGAAAATAAGAAAACTGAAGCCTCTTGGAGTAAGGCTTGTCCACTTAAGAAATGTTCCCTCAGTTGAAAAAAATGAAACTATGGAGAAGGAAATTTGGAACTGTGTGCATCTGGACTTGAACTGACTGGGTCATTTGGTACCTTGACGTAATTTGGAAATCTTATCAAGTATCAGAAAAATAAGTGGAAGATAGAGTGGAAACAGAGAAGAAAATTAAAGTTTTCAAATTAAAGTGTTACCAATTAAGTAGTTCATCTTATTTAATCACAGCATTCTACGATGGCAGCTATTATTATCCTCATTTATAGTAAGGAAACTGAATAAAGAACACATAAGTCACTTGAGTAAGGTTACCAAATGGAAAAATCATAATCTACACCAAAGTCTGCCTGCTAAATCTATGCACCTTTTACTTCTACTAAACAGGGAAAGTGTAACCATCACATGTACCCAAAACAGGTGTATTCTTCAGAAGGGCTCTATAAAACAAAAAAGATATAAAGTCCAGTTAAAATGATAGCAGTTCTCTGAAGGGAATAAGAAATGTTCTATCACGCACAGAGCAATCACAAATAAAACTAACCGACCAGAGAATACAAAGACAAAAACAAAACAGGGCGAACCATGTAATAGGAAGACCGCTAATTTAGTTCCTGAAGGTTGAGGGAGAAGGAAAGGACAGTGCAGTAAGGAGGGAAGTGAAGGAAAGAGGGAAGGAAGACAGAAGAGAGATCAGGGCAATAGAATGATGAAGAGGAGACTGGCTGGGCAGGTAAATAGCTATTAGAAAATTCCAACACACGAGGGGCGCCTGGGTAGCGCAGTCATTAAGCGTGTGCCTTCGGCTCAAGGCGTGATCCCTGCGTTCCGGGATCGAGTCCCACATTGGGCTCCTCCACTGGGAGCCTGCTTCTTCCTCTCCCACTCCCCTGCTGTGTTCCCTCTCTCGCTGGCTGTCTCTCTGTCACATAAATAAATAAAATCTTAAAAAAAAAAAAAGAAAAAGAAAATTCCAACACACAAAAAGCTACTTTTAGCAGAAGAGCTTGTGTCACAATGGCCGACATGAAATCATCTGAAGTAAGAAGGATCAATTTTCTACTAACAAAAGTAATTCTTCCCTATTGTATGTCTTCTGAGAGCAATCCTAATGGCCCAAATATCAGAGAGAATTTGAGGCTGTAAGGACTCTCCTGGTTGAATTTGTTACATTTCTCCCACATTCAATTATTAGGTACTGCGGCCACTAACATAACTTTTCGGGAGATAATCATTTCACCTCTGTCAATCATCCCTCAAGTAAGTCCATGGGTCAAGCATTTTACTATTTGATTTTTTTAATCCTTAATATTCCTGAATTTGATCTTAACCTGTTTGTAGTTCTCAGCACTTATACCAACAGTGGTCTTATTCCATGATTTGTGATGCTTCCAATTTTATCATTCCCTTTATTTTGAGCCAGCTCACATTGACTCATGAGTATATCATACCTATAAATCTCTAACACTCAAGTTGACATATCCCAATAACAGGTTTCTTGATGGGAACTCAGGAGGTAAAAATCAGTTTACTCTTAGAGTAAGTAAACATACTATAACAGGATATAAATGAGATTTTAAGGCTCCAGGTTGAAGACACACTCTAAGTTTATTGAACCACCAGGGAGCCAACAACATCGGAGGCCAGCCTCTTTCCTTCAGACCTACTGAAGGATGCTAGGAAAGACAGATTATTCCCTATGCTGCCAATAGGGAAGAAATTAATCTCTGAAATGAAATGAACCGTCCTTCCCAGGAATGCAAAGTAAGATGAGAACTATGGAATCTGGCTAAGATATCATAATGGTAGTATCTGATCTATGGGAAATAAATTGTAACACAGTCGGGGGACAGTTGACTGCTAAAAATAAAGCTACATCATATTATTACTTTCCCTGAATTAAAAATATTCAACAAACTGGTTCCAGGAACTAAAATGGTCAATTTTAAAATCATGTAACTCATAGCCACATCAATTTAGAATTCTTTTAAAAACAGAATTACCCTACTTATAGCAGACAAAATAGATTTTAAAACAAAGGCTGTAACAAGAGACAAAGGATACTGCATAATGATAAAGGGAACAATCCAACAAGAGGATATAGGAAATATAAATATTTGTGCACCCAATATGTGGGCACCTAAATATACAAAGCAACCAATAACAGACCTAAAGGAAGAAACAGACAGTGATACAATAATAGTAGGGGACTTTAACACTGCACTATGGATGCATCATCCAGAAAGAAAATCAACAAGGAAATGGTGGCTTTCAATGACATATTGGACCAGATGGACTTAATAGATATATTCAGAACATTCCATCTAAAAACAGAAAATATACATCCTTTTCAGGTGCACATAGAATATTTCCTGAAACAAATCACATGTTAGGCCACAAAACAACTCAGCAAAACGAAAAAGACTGAAATCATATCACGCATCCACTCTGACAATAGTATGAAACTGAAAATCAATCATAAGATAAAAATCTGGAAAGAACACAAATACATGGGGAGTAAATAACAAGCTACTAAAAAAATGAATGAGACAACCAATAAATCAAAGAAAAAAAATATATGAAGAAAAATAAATATAACACAATGGTCCAAAATCTTTGGGAGGCAGCAAAAGCTAGTGTCCTAAGAGGGAAAATTATAGCAGTACAGGCCTACCTCAAGAAACAAACAAAATCTCAAACAACCTAACCTTACACTTAGAGGAGCCAGAAAAAGAAGAACAAATAGAACTCAAAACCAGTAGAAGGAAGGAAATAATAAAGATTTGAGCAGAAATAAAGGAAATAGAGGCTTTTAAAAAAGCCCAATATAACAGATAAATGAAACCAGGAACTGGCTCTTTGAAAAGATCAGCAAAATTGATAAACCTTTAGCCAGACTCACCAAGGGAAAAGAGAGGACTCAAATAAACAGAATCAGAAATGAAAGAGGAGAAGTAACGACAGCACAGAAATACAAAGGATTGTAAGAGAACATTACAAAAAATTATATGCTAACAAACTGGACAATCTAGGAGAAATGGTAAATTCCTAGAAACATATAACCTACCAAAACTGAAACAGGAAGAAATAAAAAATTTGAATGGACTGAATACGAGCCAGGAGATTGAATCAGTAATCAAAAAACTCCCCACAAAAAAAGTCCAGGACCAGATGGCTTCACAGGTGAATTCTACCAAATTTTATTTATTTTTCAAATTTTATTTATTTATTTGAGAGAGAGAGCACGAGCGGGGTGAGTGGCAGAGAGAGAAGCAGACTCTCTGTCAAGCAGGGAGCCTGATGCAGGACTCGATCCTGGAACTCTGGGATCATGACCTGAGCCGAAGGCAGATGCTTAACCAACTGAGCCACCCAGGTGCCCTCTATCAAATTTTTTTTAAAGATTTTATTTATTTATTTGACACAGAGACAGCCAGTGAGAGAGACAGTCAGGGAGAGAGAGACAAGCAGGGGGAGTAGGAGAGGAAAAAGCAGGCTCCCAGCGGAGGAGCCTGACGTGGGGCTCGATCCCAGAACGCCGGGATCACGCCCTGAGCCGAAGGCAGATGCCTAACGACTGAGCCACCCAGGCACCCCTCTACCAAATTTTTAAAGAAGAGTTAATACCTATTCTTCTCAAGCTATTCCAAAAAAAAAAAAAAACAAAGAGAAAGGTAAGCTTCCAAATTCATTCTATGAGGCCAGGCTTACCCTGATACAAAAACAAAAACAAAACAAAAAAACAACCCAAAAAAGAACTATAGGCCAGTATCTCTGATAAACATAGATGCAAAAATCCTCAGCAAAATATCAGCAAACTGAATCCATCAGTGCATTTAGAAAACCATTCACCACGATCGAGTGGGATTTATTCCAGGGATACAAGGGTATTCCAATATTTAAAAATCAATCAACATGATACATCACATTAACAAGAGTAAGGATAAAAACCTTATGATCATCTCAATAGATGCAGAAGAAGCATTTAAATAAAAACTCTCAACAAAGTAGGTTTAGGAGGAACATACCTCAATATAATAAAGTCATATATGGAAAACCCACAGCATTTATAAAACTCAATGGGGAAAAACAAAGAGCTTTCCCCCCAAAGGTCAGGAACAAGACAAGGATGTTCACTCTCACCACTTTTATTCAACATAGTACTGGAAGTTTTAGCCACAGCAATCAGACAATGGGTTTTTTTAAGTATATTATTGATTGCACAGGGATCATCAGACAATAAAATGTTAATCAATTATTGTGAAATGCCAAAGGTCAAATTTCTTCTTTTAAAAAAGACTTTATTTATTTATTTGACAGAGAGAGAGAGGGGGAGAGAGAGAGCACAAGCAGGGGGAGCAGGAGAGGGAGAAGCAGGCTCCCTGTTGAGTAGGGAGCCTGATGCGGGGCTCGATCCCAGGACCCTGGGATCATGACCTGAGCCAAAGGCAGACACCCAACCGAGGCAACCAGGCGCCCCAAACGTCAAATTTCAATCAAAATAACCCCCATCTTTTTTCTAGAAAAATATTTTTCAACAGGGACATCTTTTCTTAAATAGGCCAGATCTGTGACAGACATTTTATTTTCTAAATTTTAAATCCAGTACAGTTAACATACAGTGCTATGTTAGTTTCAGGTGTACAATATAGTGATCCAACAATTCTGACTGGCTTACCTTCAAATACGGTGAATACGTAGGGTGGGGACAAAGGAGATTTGGTTATGGCTTAGCGCAGGGCCATAAACAACTCATGACTGAACATCAGACAACTCCGAAATTCCTCAGCTATGCCAGGCCATGGAGCATTTCTCTCAGGCTTCCATCTACCTACTCTCATTCTACTTACAAGGAGCATTTATAGTGAACTGTGAATTCTGGTCAGAAACATGAGAAAAGCAGGGAACAACCATGGATGAAAACCATCCAGATCAGTGTTTACCGAACTGTGCTGTGAGGGAGCTCAAGGGGCCAAGGAGGAAGAAGACTTAAGGGGGTGGGTCTGGCCCTCTTCCCTGCTTCAGGGGCACCGCTGTGAATTGATTTTGTCTTTAGGTTTCTGCTTAAGCTTGTAGAACACTGACCTGACTCCTTCAGTTAACAAACGAAGAAACACAGACTATCTTGTTTAAAGACAACGCTGCAGAAGAAAAGCAGACCCAGCACCAAGAATCTGACTTTGAAGCCAGGAATGCACCTCTTAATTCACCTTCCTTTTCTTTCTCAAACTCGTGCCAATCCACAGAAACACTCTCAGCGGCAAGCAGCCTCTTGTCTTTCCTTTAACCAATGTGGCAGGAATTTTTTAAAAAATGATACTGAAAAGAATCTGACTGCAGCCGCTTATTCTTCTCTAGGGCAATGATCCAAATCACCACAGAGGTAGATAGCTTGTTCGTTAAGAAAAATACTTTGATGATGGATTTTGACTAGCTTTTGTAATGGAGAAATACAGGGGCCCTTGCTCAAAGTTTGAGAGCCAGAAAAGAGAGTCGAATGATTCTGTGAAAGAGAGAAAGAGAGATTAACGTGGCTGAGAAGGAAGCCTGCAGGAAGGGAAGTAGGAATGAGAGCAGGGGAGAGGGGGAGGAAGGGTCCTGGACGTAAGCAATATGGAGGCCTAAGGAGAAATTCCTTGTGACAGGGAAGAGCTGAGGGATTGAGAACATGGTGGCATGAGAGTCAGCTGTAAATTATTCGTGGTACTGGGCTGGGCTGTCACTATTCCCTTCCCTGTTTTTATCAAGATTTAGGAGTCTGCCACACACAAAAGCCTTTAGTTTTTGTTTCTGTTGGTTTTTTTTTTTTTAAGAGACAGAGGGAGTGAGCACATGAGGGGGAGGGGGAAGGGGCAGAGAGAGAGGGGGAGAGAGAGAATCTTAAGCAAGCTCCGCCCTAAGCCAGCTCCATCTCATGACCCTGAGATCATCACCGAGCCAAAATCAAGAATCAGATGCTTAACCGACTGAGCTACACAGGGCCCCAAAAGCCTCCTCTTCATTTTATTTGAGGAAGTGAGGCCCAGCCAAGGAGGAAATGGACAGAACTGACAGAAGACTGGAGGTGAGTGGATATGTAGGGCACCATGTGGTGAAACCTCCCTCTAACTCTTCTCAGCAAAGTAATTTCCTGCTCATAATGCATTCAAGAACGATGAGGGAAGAACGAGACAGAATGTGTGAAAATTACTTCAACTTTCAGGTACTTGTCAGAAGATTTACTTGGCATGTGACTCATTTAGGTAGGAGGCGACAGCACGTACAATTAGCAGGAATCTGAAGTGAGGTGTATTTCCCTTTAAAGAGATATGTGATCATAAAGGAAAAATGCCATAAAATTTGCATATGTTTTATTTAAAATGCTGACATATTATGAACAGCAAGAATGCACTGATGAAAGAGTCCAAGCTTACATTTATGAAAGGCCTATTATAAAAATCACTTGTAGGAAAACTCCCACTCAACCCATTCAGATTTATGAATAATGCAATGGGACCGCTCTGAAGTATCAGAAAATTTATACCACTAATGGAGTTTAATGGTAGCTTAGGCCTCTCAAAACAGTTAACCTTAACAGCAAGATAATCAAAAGCAAAATTACAGCAAGGAACGGCTAAGATAAAATATAAATTAAATGGGGTCTTTTTCCCTATACGTTATTTCAAATAATTGTCTTCCATGGGTAGGAGGCACAACTAAATATAGATTTTAGAAAATTACCTAAAGAAAACATGCTCTAATTCTATCAAGTTCAGTACTTGACATAACTCGATGTCATTCGTACAGTGGCTCTCACAGCGTGGTCCCTGGACCAGCAGCTTGAGCATCGCCTGGGAACATATTAGAAAGGCAGATTCTGGGGACACATTCCAGACCTAAGAAATCAACATCTCTCAGAATGAGGCCCGGTAATATGTCCTGTAACAGGCTCTCTTCCCAGTGGTTCTAATATAAGCTAAAGCTTGAGAATCACTGCTCTAGTAACTTCATGTAAAATGGGTCTCAAGGATTCTAATCATTATATATAAAAAGACACAGGGCACACGAGCTAAAGACTTTAATGGAATGGAGCCTTTCAGATTACTCAAGGAGTATCTATTATGTCAGGAGAAAAAGCCCATTCGTTTACTTGATAGGTGATAGCTGCATTATTGTACACATAATCAACTTAATACCATAAGACTGAGTTAGGAATGGAAGATGACCCAGAAGTGGCAATGTATTGAAGATAATCACAGACCATTACAAGATCATACTTGCCCATCATTTTTCTGTAGATTATTATCTTTCTCTAGAACATCCCAATCTTTCCATTATCCCACATGTGAATCATGTTGACTCTCAGCTTTGCCCTGGCTGTTTCTATGCACCCTTTACTCTTGTCTCTTTACAATTCCACCCTTTCTTTTCAGATTCAGCTCACCTTCTCTACAGTTGCTCAAATTCTTTCTTTCAACAAATATTTATTGTATATCA
This sequence comes from Ursus maritimus, assembly GCF_017311325.1. Lineage (NCBI taxonomy): Eukaryota > Metazoa > Chordata > Mammalia > Carnivora > Ursidae > Ursus > Ursus maritimus. The sequence continues at coordinate 92,266,603 of NW_024423319.1, forward strand.
AATAAAATAACTGATGAATAAATTAATGCATAATGCCATCTCAAATGCTTCCTACATGCAAAACTTGAGACTCTCTCCTCTGAATATCTAAGAATAATAGCTAACATTTATTGAGTGCTTGCCAGGCTCTGGGCTAAGTACTTTATATGTATTAACTCTTTTACTTCTTATGACAACTCCATGAAATAATTATTGTTAATATTTTAAGGATGAGGAAACTGAGGCTTACCAGATATTAAGTAAAGAAGCTGAGATCTGGACACAGCATGGATCTAGCCCCTTCTCTCTTCACCATTATGTTTGACTGCAATTTTCTAGAGTATAATCCTACCCCATTGTATAATTTTATCATTCATTCTTCAAACACACACACACACACACACACACACTTTTTTCCGGGAAAAGAACAGATTCTTTTAGCACTGTTGTTGGAAATGTGGATCCTCCAACAGGAATAATTGAGGCTCTTGTTAAAGACTAAAGTCCAGCAGAAACATCATGCAATAGAAACAGAGCCATGGAGCTTTAGATATTAGAATTATCAGACAGAGAGGTCTTTTTTTAGAAGGGGGGGTCAGTTGAGAGGAGAGTCAATGAGAACGTTTTCATCTTAGACATTATGAATAAAGAAGGAGGGGAAAAAACTTAAGTGATGCTATTCTACAATTCTCCCCTAACTAGCACTCATGACCTGACTTATCGAGTATTCTATTTTAGAAGAGCAGTATTCTCCTACTCTGACATCTATGATGACTTTGAAGAAACCACACAATTTTGGGGCTTATTTGAATTAGCTTTGAGTCCCCCTCTGTGTTTTATTCTTCCCATCGTAGAACTGGCAAATGAGTAGGAGGTTTGATGGCATCTTTTATCATCATCCTATCTACCTAGATCCACACAATGAGCACTTAGATCTTATCTAGATAATTTCAAAAGATAAAAAATCCACAAACTTCATATTTAAGATAAAAAATGATTTCCTTCGTCTTAAAAAAGAAGTTGCCTTGAAATTCTCTCATTATTTTAACCCAGAAAGGACACACATCGCCGACCACATCATCAAAATAATGTTTATCATTAAAATTATTGCTCATTTCACACTTAGAACATAAGCAAGAACTGCGAAGTAACACAACATCCTTGACATTATTTATCATTGTGATAGTTTAATGTTATGATTCTTTGGTCCCATTTGCCCATGTTGCAATCATACGACAGGACAGGGAAGAATTTGTCTTTCTGATATATTCGCTCACCTGACGTGTTTAATCAACCTATCGATTGTAGCCTTATTAGATATGCACAGAGCTTTTATTACACACTCAGTTCCACTTAAAACTCCTTCTGCCATTGTTTTTTCTTCCCTAAATAACCATTTATCTTGACCTCCTATATAAATGCTGTTGTGGAGCCCTGTTCTAACCATTAACTCTAAGGAAAACTGGTATCTACTGAAAAGCCCTGGAATTTTTCAAAAAGTGAAAGTTAGAGCTAGACTAACTTGGATCCATTCTCCAAATCGATCAAGTACAATGCCTTCTGCACAGAACTGAATTCAAATTTTGAACCTAGATAGAGGTGCCCAGCTTTTTACATCAGATGTAGGTTTGGGAGCCATACACCTGTACTATTTTGCCTTTTTTTTTAAATTGAGGTATAATTGACTTATAACATTATGTTAGTTTCAGGTGTACAACATAAGGATTTGATATTTGTATATTTTGTGAAATGCTCATTACAATAGGTCTAGTTAACATCAGATACAGATATTAAAATGACTATGTTTATGATGTTAAAAAACAGAAAAGACTGAAATTTTCAGGAGAGAACTGGAAACTGTGAGTTCTATGGCACATTTGAAAAAGAGAATTTCTAGAACAGAAAAAAAAATGGCAATAGCCAAAATGAAGAATTCAATAGATGAGTGTTACCAGACAGATAAAATGGGAGTGAATTAGTATTCTGGAAGACAGAAGAAACTATTCAGAAAAAAAAAAAAAAAAGACCAAAAAAAAAAAAAAAAACAAAGACCAGAAAGACAAGGATGAAAAATACAAAAGAGATGGTACGAGACATAGAGCATACAGTGAGACAATCTTAGCTGATTGTACTATATAAAGTTGGAATGTATAAAACTGATTGCAAGGATTAGCTAACCACAAAATTGGCCAAACGTCTACTCTACCAGATGACATTTCACAAATTTATGTGATATGTGACGTTGTAAAACCTGAAATTCTTTGTCTAACTACATTAAAATTTGCATTTCATACACTGAAGGCAGAGAGACAAATCTTAGGTAGTTTGCTAATTGACTCTCTCCTATATAGTGTCATAGGAATAAGCCTTACTTACAGACTAAGAATTGTTTCCTATTTCACAATGATGAGATGTGTTGCTATTTTAAGCGGTATGATCAGCTTTAGAAGTAATAAACTAGAAATAATCAGTAAACTTAAAACTAGATCACATTATATATCATCTTTAATTGGTCTCTAATTGCTTTATCTATGTTAGTACTACCATAATAAGTGATATATTCATTCTTTGGTGGAAGAAGTTATGTCTTATACTACCTTTGCATAACTTTTGACACCAAAGAGAACTGGAGATACACTAAGGACCCACAAGTATTTAGTAACAGATAAAATATGTACATTAATAAAATACTTTATAGTTCACGTTTCTAGAATAGTCAAATATAGATGGAGCCATGTTAAAAGGACACAGGAGCTAGCACTAGACAAATGAGAGACAACCTGAGCAAAATAAATGAATAAGGAAAACAAAAGAGTCTAACCCATTGAATAAAATAAGACACCATTAGTTTATACTGAGTCCATAAAATGCAAATAAGGGATAAGGAGGGAAAGCTTTTCTTTACTATAAAATGAAAACTTATAATGTAGAGGGAATGTTAGGAGATCAATATTTAGCAATTTAACGTAGTGATAATTTAGGCAAGAATCATAAGTAAATGGGATGCAAGTCTGTTGGAGAACAGAATTAAAACAGCCAAAAGCAGCCGCTTAACTGACTGAGTCACCCAGGCTCCCCCAACCATCCACATTCTTAGGCATTCACTGTACATACCACCATGTTGCATCCTTACAAGTAAAATCATATCTGCATCTATTAACTTTGTAAATTAACAGTCTTTCAATTAGCCAAAAAGTCATGCTCAACGCTGCATTTCCACACTGCCACTACACACCACTTAGTTTTCAAAGCCATTGCAGACACACACAGGGTGAGATTATTAAGCTATCCTCTAGTGTGAGGTAGTGAGAGAAAGCCATGACCAATTAGATGCCTTGCCAGCTTATTTTTAAAAAATAAGTTAAAATATTATATAAGTGCTATATTCTATATCAGTGGCTGGAAAATTATTTCCAAAAGGAACCAGAGAGTAAATATTTTGCGCGTTGTGGGCTATATGATTTCTGTCACAACCACTTAACTTTGCTGTTGTACAAAAGCAGTTACAGACAACACATAAACAAATGAGCAGGGCTGTATCACAAACTTTATTTACAAAATCAGGCAGCAGGTCGGATTTGGCCCACAGGCTATAGATTTTTTTAAACAAATGGAAGGGAATTATTAATCAGGATTACATGTGGCTGCTAGCTAAAGAAAACCCTCCGAATAGTGGCTTTCATACACAAAAAGTCTAGGAATAGTTAATTCATTGTATCGGGAGGCTCCATATTCTTTTCAAGCACCCACACTCCTTTGATTTCCCTGCCTTACCACACATGATGTGTATGGCTTTCAACCTCATGGTCACAAGGTGGCTGCTGCACTTCCACTCATCATGTCTTCCCATTTTCCAGGTAGGAAGACAGGAAAAATAATAAAAGAACAAGGAAAAGGTTTTTCCCATGGTCATTTGCATTTTTATTTTTTGATGATAATCTCTCCCAAGGACTTTTTAAAATTAAGCCTTTTATTTTAATCCCAGTTAGTTAACATAGAGTGTTATACTAGTTTCAGGTGCACAATATAGTGATTCAACAATTCTATACATTACTCAGTGCTCATCAAGGTAAGTGTATTCTTAGTCCCTGTCACCTATTTCCCCCATCCTCCTACCCACCTCTGCTCTGGTAACTCTCTATTTGTTCTCTATAGTTAAAAGTTTGTTTTTTGGGGGTTGTCTCTTTTTTTCCTTCTTTGTTCATTTTTTTGTTTCTTAAATTCCACATATAAGTGAAGAAATCATATGGCATCTTTCTCTTACTGTTTCCCTTAGCATTATAGTCTCTGGATCCACCCATGTTGTTGCAAATGGCAAGATTTAATTCTATTTGATAGCTGAGTAATATTCCATTGTATATATACCACATCTTTATGCATTCATCTCTCCAGGGACACCTGAGCTGCTTCCATAATTTGGCTATTGTAAATAATGCTAAATAATAAGGGTGCAGATATCCTTTTGAATTAGTGTTTTCATATTCTTTGGGAAAATACCCAGTAGTTCAATTACTGGGTCATACAGTTCTATTTTTAACTTTTTGAGGAAACTCCACACTGTTTTCCAGAGTGGCTGCCCCAGATTGCATTCCTACCGACAGTGCATGAGGTTTCCTTATTCTCCACATCCTCACCAACACTTGTTGCTTCTTGTGTTTTTGAGTTTAGCCATTCTGACAGGTGTGAAGTGATATCCCATTGTAGTTTTGATTTGTATTTCCCTAATGATGAGTGATGTTAAATCTGTTGGCCTTGTGTCTGTTTTTCATTTCTTCTTTGGAGAAATGTCTGTTCATGTCCTTTGCCCATTTTTAAATTGGGTTGTTGTTCAAGTGTGGAGCTAAGTTCCCTATATATTTTGGACACTAACACTTTATCCGATATGTCCTTTGCAAATATCTTCTCCCAATCAGTAAGCTTTTAGTTTTGTAGACTGTTCCATAGGCTGTATTTCGCCCCTGTTCTGTGCCAAGGATCTGTTCCACATTATTGTATTCCTACATCCATCCTTGGTGATGTAGACCTTACATTAATAGCTCTCCTGCCATTGACTAGGAATCCTGTATCCCAGAGACCTCACTGAACGCATTCAACAGTGATTTATACCCTAAACCCACACACTGCATTTTATTAACATCAATAAGTATAAAAGATATAGGAAGTCTTTTAAAGATTTTCATTTTATTTTAAAGCTGCAAAGTGACTCTAAACTGTAAACGAGTCTTCTTTAACACTATACCTAATTTGGTCAAAATGAATTTTGAAGGACTAGATCAGATTTCCTGTCTTGGTTTAGGTTTCCCCAAAAAACAGATCCTGAGACAAAGATTTGTGTTCAAGCAGTTTCTTTAGGAAGTATGTAAACATGTTTGGAAGTAGGGAAGTGAGATAAGGAAGGGAAGAAAACCAAAAAAGATATTTTATCAAGCCAGCTACATACCACTGTGGGCAACTGGGGCTCAATCCTTCTGGAGAATACTGGGAAGCACTGAGAACATGTCTGATACCTCAGCTGAGCAACAAAGAAGTCGGGTTGTTTTTATCTACCAACAGCCCACCTGTTATTGGTTGGAGGCTACCTCTAGGGACCTTGCCCCTCACAAGGTAAGCTTGCCTTCTTGCCCTCTCCCCAGACACAAGCTTTCAGAGAATAGCAAGTATTTGCAGTAAGCAACCTTTTGTATTTAAGGTAAACACAGAAGGGCATGCAGATTTTGAGACCAGTATTGACTGGTCTTCTGATTTTCTGAAAGAGGAAGCAAAAATATGGATTTTCTATGAAATTTCCCCCATTTATAAATGTTTGCTATTATTTCATAAAAATTAAAAGCAACAGTCAAGATAAAACATTCCTATAAGCTGGATTTAGCAACTGGATGAGTTGGTGAACTTTGATTAAAACCAAGGGTTCCTTGTGATCTCATTTTCCTCATTAGCTCTCCCTTAGAAGGTGTACATATTGAGTATACAAATAAGTCATCTGAGTGAAGAATAGGCACATAATGGATTATATAATTTGGACAAGGGTGTGATCTTTTACATCAATATTAACCTGGATACATAAACCGGGACTGGAAAATCTATGGGAAGTCAGCAATAAATACATATAACCACTGTATTTTCTTGGGGTTTTTTGAATTTATTATTTTAATTCCAGTGTAGTTGCTATACAGTGTTATATTAGTTTCAAATGTACAATATAGTGGGTTTTTTTTATTATACTGTATGATGACTCTGGAGAAAGAGTTCTGAGAAGGTACAACTGGACAATTGATAGGAGACTTACCTGGAAAACCTGACTAAACCCCAACAGAGGCCAAATGACAGAGTCCGAGGAAAAACGTTATTCCTTGAGGCAACTGCATCTATTCTTCAAGAGTAGTTTTAGAAATAAAGATTTAGGGAAAGATGCTGCCTAACGAGGACTTACTGAAGAAAAATTTTCTGGTTCCTTCTGGCCATTTACGTGGTTGCTATGAATCACTGGTAGAATCAGATTAATTTGTTCACTGAATACAGTGGAGTTTCTGTTTTAAATCAAGTGTACAATATATTCTGCTCTGAAACAATATTTAAATAGAGTTTTAGAATCACTAAGTTATTAAATTTAAGTGTCAGAGGGACTAGCAAAGCTCATCGACTTCAGGGATTCCCTGCTAGAAAGTCATGCTTATTGGATTCACTGCACAGCAGGAACTGGAACCAAGTCCTCACTCCACCCAGTTTGTGCTGGGATCGTCCCAGAGAAAAATGGAAAGTGGCCGATTACTGTTTTGTAACATAATACATGAGCTACCACCTAAGACCCCTCATCCCTTTCTGATCACAGAATTTATCATTCACGTTAACATGATGGTGGTGACTGAGGTCATTGAATTTAGATTTTTCTCATAAAAGCTTTGGGGACCATAGCAGAGGCAGTCAGTGCGGTGTCCCTATCCCTCCAGTGCTCACCTCAGATGCAAAAGCCTGCTTACTGCAAATGCTTCCTACATTTCCAAAATGGACAGCCTTAAGACAGAGTACATGCTCTCAGTTTATCAGAGTCCCCACTATCTTCTATTGTCTACCTTCCTTGCCTCTAGAGGCATTGAGTTTGTGACCCAGATGAAACATAATAAGTGTAATTTCGAACACAAAGCATTGGAAACGTAGCACATCTTTTACACAAACAGATGATTCGGACAGGGAATTTGCACCTGGAATACAGGCTTCTAGGGCTTTATTGAGTGCATTCATGTGTGTAATTAATGGAATCGAGCCACTCTGCCTAGGACAACAACGTACGTACATGAAGTACTCGAAGACCATCGATCTGCTTCCTGTTGTCCTAGCAAGACTCTCCTGGTCCCATCTTGAGTCAGGTCTTGCCTCTGCCCTATAACTACCTTCCCCCAGATAATTTCTATGTCAGAACCAGCACAGCAGAGGAAGACCGGAGGAATAAAATATGGAAAGAAATTAAGCCTGAGGGATAAAAGTGTATCTAAGAGAGTAATCCTTTAGTAAGGAAATGGATTTTCTTGTGGAATGGGTTCATTATCTCTCAACCTCAAAACCTCATGCCAAAAAATGTTTGTGTAAGTTTGAATAGGTTCCCCCACCTTATAAATGAATTTTTCAAAAGTTCAACCTTCTTTTGGATGTAAGGATTATTGCAAAAAGGTGTGCCTCACTATTTCAAAGTAACTTATATTTAATCTTTGAAAATTTCTGAAATTAACTGGCAAAAGGGGAAAGCCCAAGTGAGAGTTATGCTCAGCTTAAAGCCTTTTGGCATGAAGGTGGGGGAGGGATACATATTAAAAACAGGAGGTGGATGGAGGGGGCAAGAGAGAAGGAGAGAGGGAGGGGGAGAAAATGAGACTGAGAAAGAATGACAGAGATGGAAAATTTCTTCTTCTGTGGGTTAAGTATCAAACTCAGCCCTGTGTGTTTTTAAGTTTCTTTTTTTTTTTAAGATTTTATTTATTTATTTGACAGAGAGAGGGCACAACTAGGCAGAGCAGTAGGCAGAGAACGAGGGAGAAGCAGGCTCCCCGCTGAGCAGGGAGCCTGATGTGGGGCTCCCCAGGACTCTGGGATCGTGACCTGAGCCAAAGACAGACGCTTAACCAACTGAGCCACGCAGGCGCCCCTTAAGTTTCTTTTTTATTCAAACCAAAGCTTTAAAGCATTTGACTCTATGAACAGAATGAGATATATAGGAATGAAAAATTCAATGTAAAGAAGGGTTTGCTTAAGCATTTTTAAGTCAGCCATGCGTTGATTCATAACAAAACGCCAGGTGAGGCGTTGGCCAGAGACAACACCTGAGAGCAGGGCAATGTTGTACTTTGGTGGGGCTGCAGAATGACCAACAGTCTGAGTTTTATCGCCCCTGCTTGGTACAGGGACATTTCAGTGAGGGAAAATTTCATAACAGAGGATAACCCTACATAAATCTACTGAATTTCCAAAGAAGCCTCCAAAAATACATATTCAAAAATCTCCCTAAACGAGTCCTTTAAATTCCACAGAATCAGTGAAAATACACCTTACCACTCTTTGCTGCTTTAAGAATAAAGTGGAAATTGTGTACATGGATCAGGTAGGCCCTTCTCACAGTCATATTCCCCCAGTCATTTGTTAAATTATTATTGCCTTAGTCTATAAATCCCCCAGGCAGGATTAGAGCTCAGTCACCTTCCATAATGGAAGACAGTATTTTGAAACAATAAAAAAAACTCTATCACATACGTGAAAATCATTAAATGAACAGATTTTCTTTTTGTTTTGGAGAAATACCTGAATTTGTGATACTCATCACTTGTCACAGACATCTTTGTAGTGGTTTTATGCACCATCTAGGGTGTACCTCATTCCTGTGACCACAGGAGGAAAAAAAGAAAAGAAATAATGGGATTCTACCCTGGTGCTCTCTTGATCCACTGTATTAGTTTTCCACAGCTGTGTAACAAATCATCATAAACCAAGCAGCTTATAACAACAGCTATTTATTTACCTCATGGTTCTGTACGTCAGCGGTCTGGGGGACTCATCTGGGTTCTCTGCTCTGGGTCTCTCAAGAGGTGAGGCTGGGCTGGACTCTTATCTCCAGGCCTTGGGGGAGAATCTGCTTCAACCTAAAGTTCATTTAGGTTGTTGGCAGAATTCATTCCCTTGCAGTTGTAGGACTAAGGTCCCTATTCCCTTTCTGGCTGGCAACTAGAGGTTCCTCTCGGCTCCTAGAGGCCACCTGCATTTTTTTTTTTTTTTAAGATTTTATTTATTTATTCGACAGAGATAGAGACAGCCAGCAAGAGAGGGAACACAAGCAGGGAGAGTGGGAGAGGAAGAAGCAGGCTCCTAGCGGAGGAGCCTGATGTGGGGCTCGATCCCATAACGCCAGGATCACGCCCTGAGCCGAAGGCAGATGCTTAACCGCTGTGCCACCCAGGTGCCCCAGGCCACCTGCATTTCTTATCAGGTGGGTCCCTGCATCTTCCAGGCTACGAATGATGTACTGAATCTTCTCATGTTTTCTTTTTTTTTTTTTTAAAGATTTTATTTATTTGACAGAGAGAGAGAGAGAGAGAGAGACAACCAGCGAGAGAGGGAACACAAGCAGGGGGAGTGGGAGAGGAAGAAGCAGGCTCCCAGCAGATCACGCCCTGAGCCGAAGGCACACGCTTAACAACTGCGCCACCCAGGTGCCCCTTCTCATGTTTTCAATCTCTCTGACATTCCTTCCATCCCTCCTCATCTACCACTAGCTGGAGAAAGTTCTCTACTTTTAAGGGCTCACTTAATTAGATTAGGCTCACTCTGATAACCTACCTTTTTTGAGACAGAGTGCAAGCAGTAGGAAGAGCAGAGGGAGAAGGAGAAAGAATCTTAAGCAGGCTCCACGCCCAGTGCAAAGTCTGACATGGGGCTGATCCCACAACCCTGAGATCATGACCTGAGCCAAAATCAAGAGTCGGACGCTCCATAACCTACTTTTTTTTTTTTTTTTACAGATCAACTGTGTCATATAACAACGCAATCTCATAGAAGTGATATCTAATTACATTTACAGATCCTGGAGATTAGGACCTGGAATCCTGGGGGCTACTTGTAGAAAGCCTGCCTACCCACCTACCACATCTATTAATGTTCATTTTGACATATACTGTCCCCTTTCAGGGACAAATCACTAGTACGACATGGATTATGTCCACTATTAGGTGAAGAACAGCATTTCAAATGTCCAATAAAGGAAGCCTCAGCTTCCTACTAAACCGTAAACATTTGTGCCCCATAATTTGGATGTTAGTAAATCACCCACAACCCTCGATATCTATCTATACATGGTATCAAAACTCCAGGGGAAGTCAGACTGATGTACAAGAGATGAACAACCTAGACAGAAGGGTGCTTTCTTTTTTAAGTCATGTGAACTGTATACACTCTACATTGTTAATGGTGCTAATTTGGGCTTAATAAGTGATCGTGAAATTTGAGGCGTAATCAATTCATTAATTTCCATAACGGAGATCTAAATGACTGTTACTAGAATAACATAATGTAAATTCTAAAAGTGGTGTAATTTTTCCAATTTTTAATATAAATGGATGTAGCAGATTATGTATTCTAAAGATAGCCACAGCAATACCTCCCATTCACATATGCTTTTATGTCAGTTTTTGTTTCATGTATTTTGGAGCTCTGTTGTTAGCTGCATATATGTTTAGAATTGTTTTATCTTGATGGACTGACACTTTTATCATGATTAAAGTTGTCTCTTCGTCTCTACCAACAGTTTTGTCTTAAAGTCTATTTCACCTGATATTAGCACAGTCACTCCAGCTCTCTTTTCGTTACGGTTCACACAATTTTTCCACCCTTTAACTTTTAACCTATTGTAACTTTGAATGTATAGTATGTCTCTTGTAGTCAGCATACAGTTGGACCATATTTCTTTTATCCATTTTAATTTCTGCGATTTGAGTGTTTAATACATTTACATTTAATGTGATTACTAACTAGGTAGGATTTATGCCTGCCATTTTGCTATTTTCCATATATCTTACATCTTTTTTGTTAGTCTATTCCTCCACTATTGCCTTCTTTTGTGTTAAAAGAAATTTTCTAGTGTACCATTTCATTTCCTTATTTATTTACTATACTTTTGAGTTATTTTACTATAACGTTTATTTACTATATTTTACTTTTATATTTTATATTTTTATATTTTTGAGTTATTTTCCTAGTGGTTGACCCTGCAATGACAATTATCTTCTTGATTTAAAACAACCTAGTTTGGATTAATACCAATTTAATTACAATAATATTTAAAACTGCTCCAATTTATCTCCATTCCATTTGTCACATCCTCTGTACTATTATTGTAATAAAGTTACAGCTGTATACACTGTCTGCCCATCAATAATGAATTATAAGCAATGCTTTACACAACTATCTTTTAAATCAGATAAAAAAGAATTACAAACAAAAAATACATTATATTTTTACCTATATAGTTTCATTTACCAATACTCTCTTTTTTCATGTGGCTTTGAGTAACTGACCAGAGTCCCTCTGTTTCATTTTGAAGGATTCCCTTTAATATATTTTGTTGGGTAGGTCTGCTGACAGATTCTCCCAGTTGTTTGTTTTTGTTGTTGTTTTTAATTGGGAAATGACTTAAATTCTCCTTCATTTTTAACAGATAGCTTGAAGAATACAGAACTCTTGGTTGACAATCTTTTACTTTCAGTACTTTTTAAAAAGATTTTTTTTTTTTTTGAGAGAGAGAGAGAATGCATGAGCAGCGGGGAGGGGCAGAGGGAGAAGCGGACTCCCCACTGAGCAGGGAGCCTGTCATTGGGCTCAATCCCAGGACGCCAAGATCATGACCCGAGCCAAAGGCTGATGCTTAACTGACTGAGCCACCTAGGCACCTCTCTTTCAGTACTTTAAAAGAAGGCACCCCACTGCCTTCTATCCTCTGGAGTTTCCGAAAAGAGATCAGCTACTAATCCTATTGAGGATACCTTGTATGTGATGATTGACTTTCCTTGCTGATTTCAAGATACAGTCTTTGGCTTTTTGACAGTTTATGATGTGTCTATATACAGATCTCTTTGAGTTTATCTTACTTAGAATTTATTAAGCTTCTTGAATGTGTAGATTTATGTATTTTATCACATCTGTGAAGTTTTCAGCTATTATATCTTCAAATATTCTTTCTGCTGCTTTTCTTCTCTCCTCTCCTGTTGGAACTCCTGTTATGAATACATTGGTATGCCTGATGGTGCCCTACAAGTCTCTTAGGTTCTGTCCATTTTTTCTATTGCTTTTTCTTTCTGCTCCTCAGAATGGATCATCTCAATTGACCTATCTTAAAATCCACTGATTCTTTCTTCTTCTGCCTGATCAAATCTACCACTGAGCACTTCTACTGAATTTTTCATTTCAGATGTTCTTTCCAACTTGAGAATTTCTATTTGCTTCCCTTTTTTATAATTTCTCTATTTTTTGCTGTTTTCCTTATTGGTGAGACATTGCTCTCACCAATCTTTACATGCTGAGGAAAAAATGGAGGAGAAGACTCTAAGTTTTTATGTCTGACTAACCTTTAGGCACTATGCAAACAGGGTAAAAGTTTTCCTTCAGTTCTTTAGATATGGATCCCTTTAATTCCTTTTTAAAAAAAATTTTATTTGTTTATAAATAAACAAGGGGCAGAGGGAGAAGCGGACTCCCTCCACTGAGCAGGGAGCCCAATGCGGGACTCGGTCCCAGAACCCTGGGATCATGACCTGAGCCAAAGGCAGATGCTTAACTGACTGAGCCACCCAGGTGCCCTGGATTCCTTTAATTCTTTAAAAATATTTAAAATAGCTTATTTCAAGTCTTTAGTAACTCTGACATCTCAGCTTCCTCAGAGATAGTTTCTACTGACTACAAGTTTCCTGTGGATGGGCCACGCTTTCTTCTTTCTTTGCATGCCTCATAACTTTTCTTGGAAACTGGATACCTTAAATAATATAATGTGGCAACTCTGGAAGTCAATTTCTCCCCGTTCCAGGATTTGTTGTTGTTTGTTTAGTGGTTTTTGTGAAGGAATTCTGTGAATTCTGTATTCTTTGTCATGTGTTGCCACGAAAGCCTTTGCTAGCTTGTGTTCAGTTAATGGTTACACAAAATTTTCCTTAGATACCTGAAACCAATGTGTCCTGGCCTTCGCTGAGGGACTGTATGTGCATGCAGAGCACGCCTCTAACGCTCAGCCAGCTTCCCGCTCTGCCTTAGCCTTTACTTCCTGTTTGCACTGTGCCTCAAGGTTACTCAGATAGAAGAGCTTAGCATCTTCTCAATTTTTCCTGAGCATGTACATAGCCTTCTATATGTGCATGGCTTTCTAGATTTCCATACATAGGTCAGAGTTTTCCAAAGCTCCCTACAGACATCTCATTTACCAGTTTTTCCATTTAAGCTTTTGGTTAACCTAGTGCTTGCCCCAAATGTTATCTACCACTTTAAGTACTACCACTAAAGGCATTTCAAGAAGTGCCTCTGATTTTTTTTTAACAAGTTCTCTGAATAAAAACCTTTGCACACTGGGCAAGTTCCAAGTCAGGCCAAAAGTGGAGTTTTCCAAGTAACTACCAGATAGGTCAAATAATGATAATTCTCTGGAAATGCGGCTTTGAAAGTATTCCCCAACCATTCTCTTACACCATACACAAAGATAAACTCTAAATGGAAAGACCTCTATGTGAGACAGGAATCCATCAAAATCCTAGAGGAGAACGTAGGCAGTAACTTCTTCGACATCGGCCACAGCAACTTCTTTCAAGACACATCTCCAAAGGCAAGGGAAACAAAAGTGAAAATGAACTTTTGGGACTTCATCAAGATAAAACGCTTCTGCACAGCAAAGAAAACAGGCAACAAAACTAAGAGGCAATCCACGGAATGGGAGAAGCTATTTGCAAATAACACTACAGATAAAGGGCTGGTGTCCAAGATCTATAAAGAACTTCTCAAACTCAACACCCAAAAAACAAATAATCAAGTTAAAAAATGGCAGAAGATATGAACAGACACTTCTCCAAAGACATATGAATGGCTAACAGACACATGAAAAAATGTTCAACATCACTAACCATCAGGGAAATTCAAATCAAAACCACATTAAGATACCACCTTACACCAGTCAAAATGGTAAAAATTGACAAGGCAAGAAACAACAAATGCTGGAGAGGATGTGGAGAAAGGGGATCCCTCTTACACTGTTGGTGGGAATGAAAGTTGGTACAGCCACTCTGGAAAACAGTGTGGAGGTTTCTCAAAAAGTTAAAAATAGAGCTACCCTATGACCCAGCAATTGCACTACTGGGTATTTACCCCAAAGATACAGATGTAGTGAAAAGAAGGGCCACATGCACCCCAATGTTCATAGCAGCAATGTCCACAATAGCCGAACTGTGGAAGGAGCCGAGATGCCCTTCAACAGACAAATGGATAAAGAAGATGTGGTCCATATATACAAGGAATACAACTCAGCCAACAGAAAGGATGAATACCCACCATTTGCATCAACATGGATGGAACTGGAGATTATGCTAAGTGAAATAAGTCAAGCAGAGAAATATAAGTATCATATGGTTTCACTTACATGTGGAACATAAGGAATAGCGTGGAGAACATTAGGAGAAGGAAGGGAAAAATGAAGGGGGGAGGGAATATCAGGGGGGAGATGAACCATGAGAGACTATGGACTCTAGGAAACAAACTGAGGGTTTCAGAGGGGAGGGGGCTGGGGGGATGGGTTAGCCCAGTGATGGGTATTAAGGAGGGCACCTATTGAATGGAGCACTGGGTGTTATACTCAAACAATGAATAATGGAACACTACATCAAAAACTAATGATGTACTGTATGGTGACTAACATAACATAAAATTTTAAAAAATAAACAATAACTAAAAAAAAAGAAAGTATTCCAACTCTGTTCTATCCCTTCTAGTGGCTGCTAGGATGCTACTTTTCACTCTAATGATGACACCATATACCTAAAACATGGGGAGAGGAATAAAGAATGGGTTCAAAATTAAGCGACCATCAACTTAATATAGACTGCTATATGCATAAGATATTATATATAAACCTAAAGGTAACAACATTTCAAACACCAGTAATAGATATGCAAAAATTAAAGAGAAAGGAATCCAAGAGCTAAAGAAAACCACAAAACCATGAAAGAGAGAAAGATAAGAGAGGATGAGAAAACCTACAGAAACAAGCATAAAACAAGTAACAAAATGGCAATACATATCAATAATCACTTTGAATATAAATGGACTAAACACTCCCATCAAACACACAGGGTGACAGACAGGATAAAAAAAAAAACAAGACCCATCTCTATGCTGCCTACAAGAGACTCCTTTCAGACTTGAAGACACCTGCAGATTGAAAGTGAGAGGGTACAGTAACATTTATCATGCAAATGGATGTCAAAAGAAAGTCAGAGTAGCGATATCAGACAAAATAGATGTTAAAATAAAGACTGTAAAAAAGAGACAAAGAAGGACACTATATAATAATAAAGGGGGGGGCGCCTGGGTAGCGCAGTCGTTAAAGCATCTGCCTTCGGCTCAGGGCGTGATCCCGGCATTCCGGGATCAAGTCCCACATCGGGCTCCTCCCCTGGGAACCTGCTTCTTCCTCTCTCACTCCCACTGCTTGTGTTCCCTCTCTCGCTGGCTGTCTCTCTGTCACATAAATAAATAAAATCTTTAAAAAAATAATAATAATAAAGGGGACAATCCAACAAGAAGATATAACAATTGTAAATATTTATGTACCCAACACAGGACCACCCAAATACATAAAACAGTTAATAACAAACAGAAAGGAACTAATTGATAGCAATACAATTATAGTAGGGGACTGTAACACCCCACTTACATTGATAGACATTATCTAAACAGAAAATCAACAAGAAAACAGTACCTTTGAATGAGGTACTACTTTGGACCAGATAGATTTAACAGATATTATCAGAAATTTCATCCTAAAACAGCAGAATACA